>NC_089593.1:25232720-25503424 GCF_019320115.1 Miscanthus floridulus | reverse complement strand
CCTGGGCTTTTAAATGATTGTCTCAGCACACCTGTTTCTTGTCTTGCAGGACCTAGAGATGATGTCGATCCGTAAGTCCTGATTTCTTCATGAAGAGCATGGTCGGATGGAGCAAGAAGCGATGGCATCACGGCGAGTCAATGAGCTCAAGCACCAGCTGGTGTTCACCCATCGTGAGTCTCAAGATCAGGCAGTCGAGGCGATGGGAGCACCGGTGGTGGATCTGTGTGCGGTCGATCGGGTGACTGTTACCGAGCAGGAACTTAATGTGGTGAAGGCCCACTTGGTGGAGACCGAGGCGGTGCTCCAGAAGTCCTTGGAGGCTCTAAAGTCAGAGCGGAAGGCCCGATCGAACGTCGAGCAAGAAGTGGTCGCACTCCGGGGGCAGTTGCTCGAGGTAGAGGTGTCAAACACTCGACTGCTTGAGAGGGTGACCCGGCAAGAGGAAGGGCTCTCCATTCTCGAAAGTGCCCACCTTGGTATGTATCAGTTCCGCCCTCGATTGATGCCTTGATTTTTCCTTTCCTTTGCTTCTGAATTTGTCGTCTATTTCCAGAACTAGGTGGAAAGATTGGCTCTCTAGAACAAGAGCTGGCGATGGTCAAAGCAACGATCGATCGGGGCGCGGAGATGCTAGCCTAGTCCCTTGAGGAGTGATGTGCTCTCGAGGGAGAGCTCAACCAGATTTGCAACATCATGCAGGTGGTCGTCTTCGAGGTGTTCGGGTCGGGACTGAGCACCAGTACGCCCGCCGTCCAGCTAGCGGAGGTCCTGAATGAAGTTTGGGCGCTCATCTCCGATGACATGTTCTACGGGATGTCGGGGAGTGCTGACCTCGATGGTGACCCATCACCCCGATCTAGACATTGTGGCCATCTGCTAAGGATATGCCGATGGGTGGAGCGCAGATGAAATCCATGCGTTGGGAGAGTGTTTGGTGCCACATGCACAGATGGTCACTGAGTAGGTCACCGCGCAGTGGGTGGAGGCTCGTCGTTCGACCGTGGGCGCAGACATGCTTCGGGAAGTTGTCGTCCAGCCTATGGAGGCAGCAGAGGCCGGATCAAAGGCGAGCATTGTCCCACCCCCAGCAGAGCCGAACATCATCCCAACTGGAAACGAGCTACCTTCATCCTCGTCAACCATACCGTCAGCCGATACCACCGGGGGGCCATAATAGAGTTAGAGTAGAAATAGTCAGTTCATGTAAAAGATGAGTTCATGGGGGAGCCCCCGTTTGAATAGTTTGCATTCGTGAATATTTTAAGTTCATTTTGTGATGAAATCACTCATGAGGGGAAGCTTGTCCCATCCATCCTTGTTTTTACCCTTGTGTAGCTTTGTTTTTTTTCCTTTCTTTTTCGCACCTAGCCGTTGACCCATAGGCTGCAACCTTAAGAACCTGGGCATGGCCCGTGAGGCTCAGCTACTCATAACCGTAGGTCGTGGTGGGGTGTGATTTGTCGGGAGGTTAAAGTGCAAGTTATGTAGGATACTCAAATTAACAGAATGCCCTTTCGTTTGGGCGCTGCCCTTTCATTTGGGCAAAAAGTATTACTATATGATAGTAAAAAAAGGAGGGTGGTATCGCACCCCCATGGAGCCCCTGAGCGATCTAGGCCAAGAGTGCTCGGGCTGGGGCGCTGTAGGAGCAAACATTGAATGAAAATAAACGGTAAGACCGAGTTTTAGGGAAAGAAACGACATAACTGTTCGATGTTCCATGTGTTGGTGAGAATATTGCCATTGTCGTCCTTCAGCCGATAGGCACCCGGTCGGATCACCTCGGTCACCATGTAGGGTCCTTCCCATGGTGGAGAGAGCTTATGTTTCTCTTTGATTGACTGGGTCCTCCGGAGTACGAGATCACCGACCTCAAGGATCCTCCCCCTGATTTTTCTTTATGGTACCTGCGGAGAGTTTGCTGGTAACGAGCGGAGCAGATGACAGTTGTCTCATGAGCCTCCTCAAGTAGGTCGACCGCATCCTGCTGAGTCTCTGTGGCTCGGTCTTGGTCGAAGGCCTTTACTCTTGGGGTGCTGTGATCGAGGTCGGAGGGCAACACTGCTTCGACTCCATATGCGAGGAAGAAAGGGGTGAACCCTGTGGACCAGTTTGGGGTCATTTTTAGGCTCCAGAGGATCGCTGAGACCTCTACAACCCATCGCCTGGCATACCTTTTGAGTCGATCGAAGATGTGGGGCTTGAGTCCTTGGAGGACCATGCCATTGGCCCGTTTGACCTGACCGTTAGTACGCGGGTGTTCGACCAAGGCCCAATCGATCCTGATACCGTATCCATCACAGAAGTCTAGGAACTTCTTCCCGGTGAAGTTTGTTCCGTGGTCGGTGATGATATAGTTAGGAAGACCAAACCGATAGATGATGTCGAGGAAGAACTTGACTGCCTCTTCTGAGCGGATATTGGTGATGGGCTTCGCCTCCATCCACTTGGTGAACTTATCCACCACTACAAGTAGGTGAGTGAAGCCGCCCAGGGCCTTTTTGAGGGGTCTGACCATGTTGAGGCCCCAGACCGCAAATGGCCAGGTGATAGGGATGGTCTGAAGCTCCTGCGATGGTAGATGAGTTTGCCGAGCGTAGAACTAGCATCCTTCACACCTGAGACAACCTCCTCTGCATCTCAGAGTGTAGTGGGCCAGTAGAAACCTTGGCGAAAGGCTTTCCCGACCAGCGACCTCGGGGCTGCGTGATGTCCGTAGATTCTGGCATGGACTTCGAGGAGGAGCTGTTTCCCCTGGTCGGTCGGGATGCACTTCATGAGTACTCCCGATGGACTTCATTTGTAAAGTTCATCACCTATGGCGACGAACGTCTTGGTGCGTCTAGCGATTCATCGCGCTTCAGTTGTTTCTAGTGGGAGAACCCCCTTGAGGAGGTAGGCGAGCATGGTGCTCTCCAGTCGACCAAATCGAGTGCCATCATGGCGATGTCGGCGGGCGACATTGCCATGGAGGCACCAAGATTGTAGCCCCCGAGCACTTGGTCGGGGTCGGGGCACATCGAGGGGTTGAAGCCCCCGGGTACCAGATTGGTGTTGGAGTGGTCTGGCAGAACAACCCGAAATAACACACTTACGGAGGCGCTTGTCTTCCACTGACACTAAGTGCCCTGAGAGCGAGCTACATCGAGCAGGTTCCGTCGAGCACACCCCGAGGGAAAGCCCGATTGATCCATATTTTTCCCCAAGGACCCAATAATGAGAAGGAGTTACAATACTTAGTCCATTTCATACATCCAGAGTTCTTAAAAATTATATTATTACATTACCAACTTTAGAGTGTGGAATATTAAACAACAGAATGAAAATAAACATCAATTAAACATCTATCGATAATAAACAAGGATCTGTCTGTGCCAACAGAAGAATCCTTTACACAACGGCTACTCCTCAAGTAGTACCAGCAATAGGGGTAAATAAACCCTGAGTACACAATGTACTCGCAAGACTTATCCGACTAGTGGGAATAATTTCCCGACTCCAAGGGATATGATAAGCTTTATGGTTCGCTAGTTTCCTTTTTTTTGTAGAAAGCAATACTAATAGTGGATCCTTATTTATGTTATTATTAGCAATCATGATTAATTCTTTATCTTGCCATTCTATGTAAACACCTGTTCTACTTTCAAGCAAGAGTTGAGCAAACAGTTCCATTTCATCACCTTTCATCTTTTAGTTCTTACTACGATGCTAGACTATAGACAAGCCGTACCGTATTGTCCGGCGATTCACGAATCAATGTGCCCAGCTGGGTACCCCAAAACACATGCTCCACTTGTACCCTAGGCACAAGCAGGACCAACCCATCACTCTCCTATCACGGGGTCCAGGTCCCTATCTAAACTTGGACTCCAAGCCCCCGCTCCTAAGTCCCAGACTCAGTGCAGTGCTTAGACCTCCACCATCCTCACCTCCAATCAGTCGGTCTAGAAAGAGCTGGAACCCACGACAAGAGAGCAACAAGTCTTCCCTGCACCCATACCCAAGTATGTACTCAAGATAATAAGTCTGTGACTTGCCTAGAACCCAATGCAATGGCCGGTCCTTAACAGACACAGACAGGGAAAAAGTCTAACCAAGTTATGCCCTGTTGGCCGTAGGACATAACCTCTTACACCCACCAATACCCAAACCATATCCCTGCCCGGTCTCCAATTTCCTTTCCACCATTTTATCATGAGTGATAATAATCACCTATTGTGAGTAACGGTAGGTTACTCACGCTACCGAATCCTGAACAAAGCAGCTACTTGACCTATACTAGTAGGACTCATAGGTAAGTATATTTATGCATGTAGTTTTCATGAAATGCATGTAACGTAAACGCACATCATATATATATATATATATATTCAATGAGCATTCAAAAATAGGGGTTATGCACCGGGGCTTGCCTTGGGTAGGCGATGTGTCAACAGAGTCAGCAACGAATGGCTTTGGGGCTCCCTCCTATATGAGAATCTCCTCCTCGTACTCCTCAATGATCTCCTCGAACTCTTGTTCGCCCGCATGAACGAACTCTACCAACTCGTTATCTACATGCATGAAATGATGATGCAACACTTAGTAATACATCAACAACGACTCTTAAAATACGAACACACATATCAAGCTACTATGCTAGTTCTACAGACTAAGGTGCTAAGTTACCTATTGTTACCACAAACAAGTATGAAACACGGCATGTACTATCTTAGCAACTAAAGGTATTCTTACTCTTAATACCGATTTACTATATATATACTAAAACAATGGGTATTAGCTACCCTATATATCAGTCTACTCAAGTGCTACAAAAATTACAGTGAGCACATAATAATCTAATGAACCTACTGTAAAAATTTCATGGCTAAAGCTATCACCAATTTGCCACAAACATTCTTACAAATATTAAGCTAAATAATACTAAGCTTTCCTACATGAATTAATGAATGTATCATTATCACATATAATTATAAACTAACTACACCAACAGATAGATAGCATTTTTGTGAACCTAACAAATTTTGTTTTACTATTTTTGGACATCTACAAAATTTAATATAATTTTTCAAAGTTCAGCTCGAAACTAAATTGAATAAACCTTTACTACTTTACTAGAAAATGAAAAACCAAAATCCACCGCGCGGCCCGTGAGCGAGCGGCGCGGGCCACTCCCGCGCAGCGTGCGCGCATACTCAACCCACCAGCACGGCCCACGCGACGTGGCCCAACTACGCGTCGGTGGCCCATGACAGGGAGACCCGCGTGCGCTAGCCATTTTGTGAAAACGCCCTCGGCCTACCCGATAATAGCGCGAGCACTAAGCGTACTATTCCATCAGTCTGTGATTATGCAAAACAGCCCCTGCAATAACCTGTCTTCACATCAGGGAGGTCCTTGACCTGACTGCGCACGCCGGCGTGGTGACCAGTGGCACCGACGGCTCCCGCCAGGCACCCGGGACCCTCCTCGCCCTATCTAAGGAGCCGGTACCAGCCTAGGCACGAACACGAGACGTTGCGTGATGAAAACATGAGCCAGGACACCGTAGTAAAGTTGGACCATGGCGGCGGAGCTCCACGGACCCAAACGAGGTGGTGGTTCGACCGGAGGCGGCCCGAGCCAAGCTAGGCGCGTGCACCCGGACGGTGCGGTGGTGCACCGTGGTGGTAAGACTGCGTCAAGGGTGGCTAGGAGGTGATAGCAACCTGGCAAGGGTGCATTGGGTGATGAGTAGGTGGAGGCAAAGTGGGCAGTACAACAGATCGAGCGCAAGCAGCTCTGAAATGGGGGCCTTCCGCCGACGCATGCCGATACGGTCTTATCGACCTGACGGGAAGGAAGCTCCAAATTGGAGCATGGCGCGGCAAGAATCACTACAAGATGGGGTCAGGTGGCTGGCTGACTACAGAACGGAGCCACGGGGAAAGTTAATTGGACCAAGATGACTCCACCAAGCCAAATTGAAGGTGCGGGTCCGGTGACCATGGCAACAGAGGAAACAGGGGAAGGGCCGGCATGGCTTGGCTCGACGTTGCCGTGGCAGGACGTGGCTGTCAAGTCAGAGTTCAAGCGCGCATGTGCTATAGGCCATTGGGGAATCAGCCAAACACGGTCAGGGACGGTTGGCCGCATTGCCATAATTAGGAAGCCTACGGTGGCTCGGTCCTTTGCGCCGTAGTAGCTGGTGTCGGTCTAGGGAGAGGCAGCAGTGTAGCGTCGCATCAAGTGCGGATGTGATGGCAAAGGCAGGCGGGGCAAGCCCACACGCATGCAGCCATGAAGGATCAGCAGCAGCAGTGGCTACGCGACAGTGGTGGACGGAGCGCAGCATGCCCGGGGACGTAGCACGACACGACGGCGAGCAACTACGGCACTACGCGACAGTAGTCAGGACCAATGTTTTCAAGACATCCGATTAATTGCGATTAATTGTGACTAATCGTCCTGGACGGTTGGAGCTACTTGACCAGGGCCTCTGACTCGGCCAGACCGTCCAGGAAATTGGACGTCCGATTAGTCATCGTCCAGTCGCGATTAATCATCCATCCAGGCTGTGTGGGCGTCCAGCCAGAGAGTGGGCTGCATCTTAGAGTTGGGCCTATCTAGTTGTCTTATATTTTGGCCCAAGCCCATTAGGGTTTCTCTTCTTTCCTACCCCTCACTCCCTCAGCCTCTCACTCACTCAGAAGTCAGCAGAACACACTCACTCCTCTCACCTCTCCCGTCCAGCAGCAGCCGCCGCCTCCATTGCTGCAATTCTGTAGCTCCCTCTCCTCTCCTCCCTTCTAGTTCCTAGCTGCTCCCTCTCCTCCCTCCCTTCTAGCTGCCCTCCCTCTTCCTTGCGGCTACTACTGCAGGCGCGTAGGCCAGCAGATCCAACGGGTGCACAGGTCCAACTGTGCAAGGTAGGAGGACTGCACGACGAAGATGAGTTCCTCCTCCTTAGGTTAGTCATCAGTCATCACCTCCTCGTTCAAGCTTGATGCTCTACCTGTGCTTGAAGCTTATGCTCTCTTTCTCTGTGTACTTGTGTAGATCTGGATCGACAGCGGCAATGTGCAGTGGAAGTGTACATGCCTGAAGCCATTCAAGGAGAAGTTGGTTCTGCTCCAGCCTCCTCAGTTGCCTCAGGCTCAGCTGTTGCTGGTTCAGCATCCTCAGCTGCTCCAGATGTTGCATCTCTTATTGAGAAGGCCATAGCAAAACTACCTCTAGAAATGGCTGCTGAAGCCAAAGATCCCAAGAGGAAGGCCAAATCTCGAGACCCTGGATGGAAGTATGGGTGGTGGCCAGATATTGCAAAGAAGGACAGTGTGCAATGTATTTTTTGTAAGAAGATAACTCCATCAGGAATCAGTAGGTTCAAATAGCACCTTGCTGGAGGTTATGGTGATGCAATTAAATGTGGAAGTTGCTCTGAGATTATTGCTAGAGAGATGGATGCTTACATCAAGAAGCATACAAGGTCTGCAGTTGTGGTAGTTCCTGAAGTTCAACAAGATTCAAAAGAGGGTGAAGGTGATGAAGTTACTGAAGTTGAACCAGAGAAAATGCCTAGTTCTGGGACAAAGACCAAGCAGAAGCAAGCACAAGAAAAGAAGAAAATAGCTCAAGCTTCCATCGCTGCCTATATGGCTGCTGCTGGTTCATCTAAACCAGCAAATCAAAAAACACCAAATCAGTTGTTGCCATGCTTCGGAAGACACCAGAAGAGGTAGTTTCAGAAAGGCACAAATTCAAGACTTCTCAGCCTACTCTAGAGCATTGCACAAAGAAGGAGAACAAACAAGTTGTTGATGACCATGTAGCTGATTTCTTTTATGAAAATCATATACCATTCAATGTCATTAACTCAAGAAGCTGGGAGATTATGCTCGAATTAATTGGACAGTATGGACCTGGGTACCGCTCACCATCCATGCATGAAATTAGGGAGCCATTGTTAGAAAGGGCTGTCAATAAGACAACAGAACTAAGAAAGAAGCATGAGGAAGCTTGGAAAGAGTATGGTTGCACTCTCATGTCTGATGGTTGGACAGATACTAGCCATTGTCATCAAATCAATTTTCTTGCAAACGGTCCAGTAGGGACCTTCTTCCTAGGTTCAGTGGATGCATCAAGTGAGGTAGCTGATAAGGATATGCTAGTAGATTTGTTAGAGAAGCAAATTGACAAGATTGGAAGGGAATATGTGGTGCAGGTTGTCACAAACAATGGGTCCAACTTCAAGGCAGTGGGAAGGATTTTAATGGACAGGATCCCGCACTTGTTTTGGACACCTTGTGCTGCCCATTGCCTAAATTTGCTGCTACAAGACATTGGAGAGATTAAGGAGTTGAACACTGTCATAAATTCAGCAAAGAAGGTGAGCAGATTTCTATACGAGCATGGGAGGATACTTAATCTAATGAGACAACAAATAGGTGGGGATCTTGTGAGGCCAGCTGTGACTCGGTTTGCTACCTCTTATCTCACTTTGGCAAGTATGTATAAAAATAAGAATGGCTTGAGAGCTTTAGTTGTTAGCGAGGAATGGCACAATAATCCCCTGTCTTTGTCTACTTTAAGCAAACGAGTTGAGGATATTATCTTGTCTGCGCCATTTTGGACTAAATTGGAATATTGCTTGAAAGCTTCACAGCCACTTCTCATTGCTCTACGGATTGTAGATGGAGATGAGACACCAATAGCTCCTGAGATCACTGCAGCTATGGATGTTGCAAAAAACACCATAAAAGAATCTCTAAAAGATAAACACGATTTACTTGCCGAGGTAATGGTGTTATATGATAAGAGGTGGGAAACCCAAATGGAGCAAAAGCTATATGGGGTAGCCCTTTTCTTGAATCCAAGCAAGTTCTTTGCCATAAGGGAGAAAGACAAGAGACAAGCTGGAAGGTTAAGAGGCATGTTCAATCAAGTTCTATGGAAAATGGAGACTGATTACGATGTGTCAACCAAGATTTCACAGCAAGCTGATGACTATGAACAATCCGAAGGTGAAGGCTTCTCAATGCCTTTAGCTATAAGGGACAGAGAGAAAAAGAACCCTAGTAAGTTTAGAACATTTTCTTTCCTTCTATTGTGCTGATTCTATTTGGCTATGTGCTGATTGTAGTCTAATTGTGTTTCAGTTCGGTGGTGGAGTTCTTATGGTGGCCATACATTTGAACTACAATGTTTAGCAAAGAAAATAATCAGTCTTTGCTGCTCAGCAGCAGGTTGTGAGCGTAGCTGGAGTGAATTCTCTAGTGTAAGTATCATTGCTAGAGTGTTAGTGTTGTTGCAAATTGTAGATCAATGTGATGTTCTCATGTTAATTTTTTTTCTGCAGATCCACACCAAAAAGTGGAATAGATTAGAGCACAAGAGGTTAAACAAATTGGTTTATGTTAATTACAACAAAAAGATGACAAACATGTTTTAAAAAATTCGAGAACTTGGTTGCAAAGGAAAGAGGAGCAACCCTCTCTTGCTAGAAGAGTTTCAGTGGGATAGTGAATGGGTGGATGAGAATTCTGAGGAGGTGCCTTGGGCTGTTGTGGATGAAGTTATTGGTGCATCTGAGAATCTAAGGAGTCGTAACTTGCATAGGGCTGCTGCTACCCGTGCTGCAGCCAATGTCCAGAAGATTTATACTAGGAACAAGAAGCGTCCTAGGAGGACTTTTGCAGCACCAGATATATCTGGAGGGGAAGAAGATGATAGTGACCATGATGCCCAAGAAGATCAACATGCATCTGATCCTGTGGTACCATTGGAGGAGGATGAAGACACCCGTGGAGATGGAGGAGGCTTTCGTGTAGATGCTGATTTACTTGAGTAGTTCTTATCATTGGCCATTTTGTCTATTTATGTACTGGACTTGATGTATGCACTATGCAGGATGCACTATGGCAGTGGCAGTGTGCCACTATGCACTATGCAGTTCTGGACTGGTTTAAATTATGTGCTTTACTGTGTTAATTTACTTTGTTGATCACTTCATTGCCTTTCACCTAATTGCCTTTGTTAATGTGCTTTATTTTTCTATAATTTCAGTTTGGCAGCAACAGCCAACAAGACAAGAAAGGGCTCTACAGCAGCCATGTAAGTGGCCAGCTGACCTATCTATCTAGAGCGGTAGAGCCTAGAACATGTAGTATACTAGTGTGTGTATATATATATATATGGTATATATTTTATATTGTATATATATATATATATATATATATATATATATGGTATATATCAGTCCCCATATGTAGGGGACGACCAGGGGACTCGTCCAGGGTCGATTAATCGTCCTAGATGACGACTAATCGTCCTGGACATCCTAGACGGTCCTCAGGCGTCCAGGCTCGACCAGCCATCCTGAAAACATTGGTCAGGACTGGCCAAGCCACAGGCTAGCCGTGGCCAGACCGAGGATGGCCCTAACCCAGCCACATGACCACATGCTCGTGGCATGGCCGGGACAACCACGGCGAACCCAGGCACATAGTCACCACGCACCGAAGACAGGCGGCCGAGACATGAGGGCGTGCACGGTTTTTGAAGCACCAATTCTGGTCTAACTAGCCTGCCCAAAGCTCATCCACCTCGATGAAGCTAAAGAGAGTTGGTTAAGCTGCTAATAGGACCTACCCGCTTGAACCAAGGTGGATTGGAGAGGGAGATAGGGGACTGCCAAGCTAGCAGTGCTGACCGGCATCCAGAGCTACAGCTAGGCTATCAAGTTACTATTTTAAGCTTTCCAATGCAATTAATTAGTGATCAAGCTAAACCCTAACCAAACTAACCTTGCTACCATTAGGAAGTATAGACTTTGATGCTAACCACTGAGTAAAAGTATAGCACAAGCCTTGCCTAGGTTTTTCAGTTTTAATCCACCAATATCGCATCGTCACACTGCTTTCAACTCGAGAATTTTGCTACGTCTAGATTGGATTCGCACCAAATTCGATTTCCCAGCTACCAACCATGCTAGCTAGGTAATTCATTTCTCGATCATAGGTATTTCATCGTCACCTACAAAGTTTGTACTACAAACTTTATTAAAGTTTCATCTATGCGTTCTGTAGCATTTTTGTTCAATAAAAATTCGTTCAGAACCCTAAGTGATATAACGCGACATTGAATGTAGCTTTCGTTTTGCATTTCCGACAATCGTTTTGAGTGATAGAAATTAATCTATATACTATATCACATGCATTAACACATAACCATGATGCTCATGACATGTTTTAGCAAAAGATTTACAGTGTACCACAGAGGGTGTTACAAATCTACCCCCCTAAAACAAAATCTCAACCCCAGATTTCATGTGCCTGGTGTGGGAAAAGAGATAAGAATTACATTTTAATGTAGACAACTACCTCGGTGAACCAGAAAGAAGATCGGGGTAATGCTTCAAGATATAGCTCTCTTGTTGCCACGTGGCCTCATTCTCCGAGTGGTTCTGCCACTGAACCTTGTAGAACTTCACCACATTGTTCCTTGTCACTCTTTCCTTTTCGTCCAAGATCTTGATAGGATGCTCAATATACATCAAGTCAGGCTGGACGGGAAGCCCTTCAATTTCCACAGCTTCATCAGAGACCCGCAAACATTTCTTCAACTGAGATACGTGAAACACATTGTGTACCGCTGATCAAATATCTGGAAGCTGGAGACGATAAGCAACTGGGCCACACTGCTCCAAAACCTTGTAAGGACCCACATATCGAGGGGCTAGCTTGCCCTGGACACCAAACTGATGCACCCTTCTCATAGGAGACACCTTGAGGTACACATAATCCCCAACTACAAACTGCAAAGGCCTTCTTCGCTTGTCTGCATACACTTTTTGTCGGCTCTGAGCTGCCTGCAAGTGACTCTAAATAATGCTGACTTGCTCTCAAGTTTCTTTGATGAAATCAGGTCCAAAATATCCATGGTCTCCCACTTCAACCCAGTTAAGTGATGTCCTACACTTCTTTCCATACAGAGCTTCAAATGGTGCCATACAAATGCTTTCTTGGTAGCTATTATTGTAAGAAAACTCAGCTAACTTCAGGCATTCATCCCATTTTTCAGGGAAAGAAATGGCATAAGCTCTCAACATATCCTTGAGTACCTAGTTCACCCTTTCAGTTTGGCCATCAGTTTATGGATGATAAGCTAAGCTTCTAAGGAGACGAGTACCAAGACATTGCTGTAGTTGCTCCTAGAAATAGGAGACAAAAACTGACCCTCTATCAGAGATGATAGTAAGGGGAACTCTGTGTAGGGTCACAACCCGGTCAAAATATATCTGGGCATACTTCTTGGCTGTATATCTAGTGTCTACCAGAAGAAAATGAGCAGACTTAGTGAGACAGTCCACAATGACCCAAATAGAGTCATAGCCCTTGGATATGCGGGGTAAACCCACAATGAAATCCATGGAAATATCTTCCCATTTCCACACAGGAATGGGCAAGGGCTGCAAATATCCCAGGGTACGCATATGATCTACCTTAACTCTTCCACAAATGTCGCACCCCACGACATACTAAGCAATGTCCTGCTTCATGTTGGACCACCAATACAAGTGGCGCAAATCATGGTACATCTTGTTGCTGCCAGGATGGATAGACAACATTGAATGATGAGCTCCATTCAAAATCTCCCTTCTAAGCTCTTCATTTGAAGGGACCACCAATCTATTCTTGTACCTCACTAGCCCTTGCTCATCAATGCTATACTGAGGACCACGACCTTCGGCAATTAATTTCTTGATGTGAGAAATTTCTGAAGGGTCTTGCCTTTGCTCCCTAATAATCTGCTCCAGCAATTCTGAGACCAAGGCATTGTGAGCTAGTACCTCAGCATGGTTGAGAGACAAAGGTGCTTCGTCAACCTAAGATGACTTTCGGCTCAAGGCATCAGCTACCACATTGGCCTTTCCGGGGTGATAATGTACCTCCAAATTATAATCCTTGATCAAATCTAACCATCTCCTTTGCCTCATATTTAACTCAGACTGAGTGAAGATATATTTGAGGCTCCTGTGATCTATAAAAATGTGCACTTTTTTGCCAAACAAGTAATGCCTCCAAATTTTTAGAGCGTGGACCACAATAGCCAACTCTAAATCATGAGTGGGGTAATTCACTTCGTGCTTTTTTAGTTGGCGTGAAGCATAAGCTATCACACGCCCTTCCTGCATAAGCACACATCCCAACCCCATCTTTGAGGCATCACAATATACATCAAAAGGTCTGTCAATATCTGGTTGGGCCAGAATAGGAGCAGTGGTCAGAAATTGCTTCAAAGTTTGGAAGGCTTCTTCATAGGCCGGACTACAAACAAACTTGGCTTCTTTTTGGAGCAGCTTGGTCATCGACTGAGCTATCTTGGAGAAGTCAGGAATGAAACACCGATAGTATCCAGCAAGACCAAGGAACTGATGAATCTGGCATACTGACTTGGGAGACTTCCAATTTAGCACATCTTGCACCTTGCTAGGCTCTATAGATATACCTTCCGGTGTCAAAACATGTCCCAAGAACTGCACTC
This sequence comes from Miscanthus floridulus, assembly GCF_019320115.1. NCBI lineage: Eukaryota > Viridiplantae > Streptophyta > Magnoliopsida > Poales > Poaceae > Miscanthus > Miscanthus floridulus. Next base: position 25,489,897 of record NC_089593.1, on the reverse strand, counting down.
GATCTAACCAAAACTCACACTTGCTGAATTTGGCATATAGCTTGTGTTCCCTCAATCGAGCCAGTACTATCCGAAGGTGTTGGGCATGCTCTTCCTTGTTCTTGGAATATATCAGGATATCATCAATGAATACCACTACAAACTTATCCAACTCTGACATAAAGACTGAATTCATCAGATACATGGAGAATGCAGGAGCATTGGTAAGACCAAAAGACATGACCAGGTATTTATATAGCCCATACCTAGTAGAAAAAGCTATCTTTGGTATATCTTGTGGTCTAATCTTGATTTGATGATAGCCTGAACGGAGATCAATCTTGGAAAACATCTTGGCACAAGCTAGTTGGTTGAATAAAGTATCAAAATGAGGTAAAGGATACTTGTTCTTAATGGTTACCGCATTGAGAGGACGGTAATCCACACACATCCAAAGAGTGCCATCCTTGTTCTTCACAAAAATGGCAGGACAACCCCATGGTGAAGGGCTAGGACGGATGAATCCCTTTTCCAACAACTCTTCTAACTGCTTCTTCATTTCAGCCAATTCCTTCAGGGCCATGCGGTACGGGCGCCGGGAGATAGGAGCAGTGCTAGGCTCTAACTCAATGGAGAACTCCACATCTCTGTCCGGTGGCAACCTAGGTAGATCTTCAGGAAAAATATCCAAGAACTCACATACCATAGTAATAGATGTAAGATCAGTAGAAGCATCAGCATGAGCAGCAACAGGTAAGACTAGACCTGAGGGCATAAGAAGAGACATCCTATCCTCAGAAGAAGGAAGCCGTAACTCCACAACTCTCTTCTTTAGATCCAAGACCACCCCATATACCCACAACTAGTTCATTCCTAGAATTGCATCAATGCCTTGCCCAAGCAACACCATGAACTAGAGACGGTAAGGGTGAGTGGCTAATACTAAGCCCACTATGTCCGTCCGAGTATTAACGCACAACTGCGCACCTGGAGTACTGATTCTATAGGCAAAAGGTATAGCCATAAGAGGTATATTGTGCCGGTGTGCAAATCCTATGCTCATGAATGAATGTGATGCACTAGAATCAAACAACACATAAGCTGGAAGGGAATCAATGGTGAACATACCAGCCATCACCGGTTCATTTTGCAATATTTCCTCAGCCTCCATGAAATTAACCTATCCACATCGGCTCACTAGCACTTTCTTCTTGATAACTGTCCACTTGATTAGCCTGGAGTTAGCTGAAGGCTAAACAAATTGGGCTGGTTGGTTTTGCGATCACTCTCGGGCATAGTGGCCTTCCTTGCCACACTTGAAACAAGCACCAGGCTTGTTCCCTAGTCCTTGACAAGTTGGGACCAGCTGTCCCTAGGGCTGCTGATGTTGCACCTGCTGAGTAGGTGCACGATACTGAGTGAAAGGTGCCTAAAAAGTCTATTGAGGCTGTCAAAATGAATGCCCGTCCGAAGATTGATAGGGCACCCGCCTGACAACCTGTACTTCTACGCCTGGGGTGACTAGAAGACCCAATAGCCACCCGCTTGCGCTTCAATTCTGCCTGCGAGTCACGCTGCAAGCCCTCTATGGCAATAGCAGTGTTCATCATCGCCCCAAAGGTCTGATAGTTTCCAGTATATAACTCCTGCAAGATGCAAGAGAGGCTACGGTAAAAACGATCTCTCTTCTTCTCATCTGTATCAACATGAGTCCCAGCATACTGCGACAAGTGATTGAACTTGTTGATGTAGTCCATCACGAACATACACCCTTGCCGAAGGTCTAGAAACTCTATCAACTTCTTGTTTAGAACACCAGCAGGAATATAATACTCTCTGAAGGCCGTCGTGAACTTCTGCCAGGTCACCCGGTGATCCACCGGCTGCATGGCATTAAATGTATCCCACCATGCACTAGCAGAATCCAACAACTGTTGCGCCGCAAAGCGCACCCTCTGCTCATCAGTTATGGTGAGCAACAGAAACTTTTGCTCCAAGATACGAAGCCAATGCTTCACATCTAGAGGCTTAGCCATCGGTGTGAACGTGGGTGGGTGCGTCTTTAAGAAATCCTGACAAGAGCAGGGTCCCTCAGGACCATGGGCACCACCCTCGTTCCCACCATTGCCTCCGTGGCCTCCACGGGTGAAGCCACCGATAGCCTGTGCCAGTAGCTCCATGGCACGGGCTGACTCGCGATGAGCAGCCAATATTTCTGCCATCATCTCCGCATGAGTCATCGGAGGTGGCGGTGGAGGAGGAGGAGCCAGAAGTGGAGCCTCATGGCTCTCCCCATTGCCGTGCTCATTGCCCCGACCACTTTCACCATGGCCTTTGCTCAGACCATGGCCTGCCCTAGCACTGGTGCTCCTACGACTGGACCTCAGGTTCATCTGTAACAGATAGGAACCAACCACTTAGGACAACCCTCCAAATCAGAAACAAGGGATTAGAGAAATGATAAGACGTTTATTAAAGCATTCTTTTAATTTATCCTATCAATTTACTAATCCAAATTATACGTGTAGGGGGAATTTAGTTTAAGCAAGATTCTATTATCATGATGCATGCATCGGCCTGTACGCTCACTCAAGCTGGAATATAGCGGCATTGGCAAAATTTCGGCACATCACACACTCACTTTCATACGCTAAGTGATTTCTTATGCAACATAAGTCAGTGTACCTATAGAAATCTGATTAGATAAAACCAGTGCCGCTATCCTACATAGACCATATTGCTAGGGTTTATACTTATTTAGATAATTTTATCGCATCCTACTTTTCGCAAACTTTTGTTGGTCAGATTTTTAGGTTTTGTAAAAGAATGACGAAACTCGTAGACTCATTATTGGCTCTGGTACCAACTGTGGCAGAACCGCCCAAAATAACGCACTTACGGAGGCGCTTGTCTTCCACTGACACTAAGAACCTCAAGAGCGAGCTACATCGAGCAGGTTCCGTCGAGCACACCCCGAGGAAAAGCCCGAATCATCCACATTTTTCCCCAAGGATCCAATAATGAGAACGAGTTACAATACTTAGTCCATTTCATACATCCAGAGTTCTTAAAAATTGTATTATTATATTACCAACTTCAAAGTGCGGAATATTAAACAGCGGAATGAAAATAAATATCAATTAAACATCTATCGATAATAAGCCAGGATCCGTCTATGCCCACTAGAAGAATCCTTCACACAATGGCTGCTCCTCAAGTAGTACCTACAATAGGGGTAAATAAACCCTGAGTACACAATGTACTCGCAAGACTTATCCGACTAGTGGGAATAATTTCCTGACTCCAAGGGATATGATAAGCTTTATGGTTCGCTGGTTTCCTTTTTTTTGTAGAAAGCAATACTAATAGTGGATCCTTATTTATGTTATTATTAGCAGTCACGATTAATTCTTTATCTTGCCATTCAATGTAAGCACATGTTCTACTTTCAAGCAAGAGTGGAGCAGACAGTTCCATTTCATCACCTTTCATCTTTTAGTTCTTACTATGGTGCTAAACTGTAGACAAGCCATACCGGACTACCCGGTGATTCATGAATCAATGCGCTTAGCTGGGTACCCCAAAACACATGCCCTGCTTTACCCTAGGCACAAGCAGGACCAACCCATCACTCTCCTATCACGGGGTCTAGGTCCCTGTCCAAACTTAGACTCTAAGCCCCCGCTCCTGAGTCCCGAACTTAGTGCGGTGCTTAGACCTCCACCATCCCCGCCTCCAATTAGTCGGCCCAAAAAGTGCCAGAACCCATGATAAGAGAGCAACAAGTCTTCCCTACGCCCATACCCAAGTATGTGCTTACGATAATAAGTCTGTGACTTACCTAGAACCCAATGCAATGGCCGGTCCTTAACTGACACAGACAGGGAAAAAGTGTAACCAAGTTATGATCTGTCGACCGTAGGTCACAGCCTCTTACACCCACCAATACCCAAATCATATCCTTGTTCGGTCTCCAATTTCCTTTTTTCCATTTTATCATGAAAGATAATAATCACCTATTGTGAGTAACAGCAGGTTACTCACGCTACCGAATCCTGAGTAGAGCAGCTACTCGACCTATACTAGTAGGACTCATAGGTAAGTATATTTATGCATGTAGTTTCTATGAAATGCCTGTAACATAAATGCACATCATATATATATATATATATATATATATATATATATATATATATATATATATATATAATCCATGAGCATTCAAAAATAGGGGTTATGCACCGGGGCTTGCCTTGGGCAGGCGGTGTGTCAACAGAGTCAGCAATGAATGGCTCCGGGGCTCCCTCCTATATGAGAATCTCCTCCTTGTACTCCTCAATGATCTCCTCAAACTCCTGTTCGCTCATAGGAACGAACTCTACCAACTCGTTATCTACATGCATGAAATGATGATGCAACACTTAGTAATACGACAACAACAACTCTTAAAATACGAACACACCTATCAAGCTACTATGCTAGTTCTACCGACTAAGGTGTTAAGTTACCTATTGTTACCACTAACAAGTATGAAACACGTCATGTACTATCTTATCAACTAAAGGTATTCTTACTCTTAATACCGATTTACTATATATATACTAAAACAATGAGTATTAGCTACCCTATATATCAGTCTACTCAAGGGCTACAAAAATTACAGTGAGCACATAATAATCTAATGAACCTACTGTAAAAATGTCATGGCTAAAGCTATCACCAATTTGCCACAAAAATTCTTACAAATATTAAGCTAAATAATACTAACCTTTCCTACATGAATTAATGAATCTATCGTTATCACAGATAAATATAAACTAACTACACCAACAGATAGATAGCATTTTTGTGAACCTAACAAATTTTGTTTCACTATTTTTGGACATCTGTAGAATTTACTATAATTTTTCAAAGTTTAGCTCAAAACTAAATTGAATAAACCTTTACTACTTTACTGGAAAATGAAAAACTGAAATACACCGCGCGGCCCGCGAGCGAGCGGCGCAGCCCACTCCCGCGCAGCGCGCGCGCATACGCGACCCACTAGCGCGGCCCAACTGCGCGTCGGCGGCCTGCGATGGGGGACCCACGTGCGCTAGTCATTTTGCGAAAACACCCTCGGCGTACCCGATAATAGCGTGAGCAGTAAGCGCACTATTCCATGAGTCTGCGATTATGCAAAACAGCCCCTGCAATAACCTATCTTCACATCGGGGAGGTCCTTGACCTGGTTGCGCACGCCGGCGCGGCGGCCAGTGGCATCGATGGCCCCCGCTGGGCACCCGGGACCCTCCCCGCCCTTTCTAAGGAGCCGGTACCTACCTAGGCGCGAACGCGAGAGGCTGGGCGATGAAAACATGAGCCGAGACGCTGTAGTAAAGCCTTACCATGGCGGTGGAGCTCCACGGACCCAGGCGAGGTGGTGGTTTGACCGGAGGCGGCCCGAGCCGAGCTGGTTGCGTGCGCACGGACGGTGCAGTGGTGCACCGTGGTGGCAAGACTACGTCAGGGGTGGCTAGGAGGTGATAGCAACCAGGCAAGGGTGCATCGGGTGATGAGTAGGTGGAAGCAAAGCCGGCGGTGCAACGGATCGAGCACAAGCAGCTCTAGAGTGGGGGCCTTCCGCCAACGCATGCCGATACAGTCTTATTGACCCGGCGGGAAGGAATCTCCAAATTGGAGCATGGCATAGCAAGAATCACTGCAAGATGGGGTCGAGTGGCTGGCTAACTACATAATGGAGCCATGGGCAAAGTTAATTGGACCAAGGTGACTCCACCAAGCTGAATTAAAGGCGCGGGTCTGGCGACCATGGCGACAGAGAAAACAGGGGAAGGGCCGGCATGGCTTGGCACAACATTGCCGTGGTAGGACGTGGCTGTCAACTCGTAGTTCAAGCATGCATGTGCTACAGGCTGTTGGGGAATTAGCCAAACATGCTCAGGGATAGTTGGCTGTATTGCCATAATTAGCAAGCCGACGACGGCTCGGCCCTGTGCTCCGCAGTGGCTGGCGCCGATCTAGGGAGAGGCAGCAGCGTAGCATCGCATCGAGTGTGGATGTGATGGCAAAGGTAGGCAGGGCAAGCCCATGCACATGCAGCCATGAAGGATCAGCAACAGTAGTGGCTACGCGACAGCGGCGGTTGGAGCGCAGTGCGACCGGGGACGCAGCACGACGCGACGGCGAGCAACTGTGGCACCGCGTGACAACAGTCAAGACTGGCCAAGCCATAGTCTAGCCATGGCCAGACCGAGGATGGCCCTGACCTAGCCACACGACCACATGCTCGTGGCACGGCCGGGACGACCATGGTAAACCCAGGCACACGGTGACCATGCACCAGAGACATGCGGCCGAGACATGAGGGCGTGCACGGTTTTGGAAGCACCAATTCCGGCCTAACTAGCATGCCCAAAGCTCATCCACCTCGATGAAGCTAAAGAGGGTTGGTTAAGCTGCTAATAGGACCTACCCGCTCGAACCAAGGTGCAGTGGAGAAGAAGATAGGGGACTGCCAAGCTAGCAGTGCCGACCGACATCCGGAGCTACCGCTAGGCTGTCAAGTTACTATTTTAAGCTTTCCAATGCAATTAATTAGTGATCAAGCCAAACCCTAACCAAACTAACCTTGCTACCATTAGGAAGTATAGACTTTGATGCTAACCACTGAGCAAAAATATAGCACAAGCCTTGGCTAGGTTTTCCAGTTTTAATCCACCAATATCGCATCGTCACATTGCTTTCAACTCGAGAATTTTGCTAAGTCTAGATCGGATTCGCACCAAATTTGATTTCCCAGCTACCAACCATGCTAGCTAGGGAATTCATTTCTCAATCGCAGGTATTTCATCGTCACCTACGAAGTTTGTACTACAAACTTTATTAAAGTTTCATCTATGCGTTCTATAGCATTTTCATTCAATAAAAATTCGTTCAAAACCCTAAGTGATATAACGCGACATTGAATGTAGCTTTCGTTTCGCGTTTCCGACGATCATTTCGAGTGACAGAAATTGATCTATATACTATATCACATGCATTAACACATAACCATGATGCTCATGACATGTTTTAGCAAAAGATTTATGGTGTAACACCGAGGGTGTTATAAGTGGGTTTGGGTCGGATCCTTCAGAACGTGGGTAGACGGCTCATGGAGATCGTTGATGAAGACCCCATCTGGAGACGGAACCCGCTTGGCAGCCAATTTTGCGAGGAAGTCAGAGGCATCATTGTCCTTTCGGGGGACATGATGTAGTTCAATCACTTAAAACTTGTCCTCGAGCTTGCGTACCTCCTAGCAGTATGCTGCCATGAGAGCGCTCTTGCAGGGGGACTCCTTCATGACTTGGTCGATGACCAACTCTGAGTTGCTGTGGACATATAGTCATGTGGTGCTGAGCTCGACGATGATGCACAGTCTATTGATGAGGGCCTTGTACTTCACGGCATTGTTTGAGGCTGAAAAATGGAGACAGATCACATAGCGCAGCGTGCTCCCATCTGGGGAGATCAAAACTACTCTAGCCCTTGAGCCGGGCGCCATGACCGACCCATTGAAATACATCATCCAGTACTCATGGGGGACATCTAGGGCCAGGAGCTAGACTTCCGTCCATTCGGTGATGAAGTCAGCGAGAGCCTGAGACTTAATAGCGGTGTGGGGGATGTACCTGGTGTCATGGCCCATGAGCTCAAGAGCCCATTTAGAGATTCATCCTACGGCATTGCGGTTGTGGATGATGTCTCCCAGCGGATACAAAATGACAACAATGACTTTGTGATCGGTGAAGTAGTGTAGGAGCTTCTAGGTCACCATCAAAATAGCGTATAGAAGCTTCTGGGCCTAGGGGCAGCGAACCTTGGCATCGACGAGTACCTCGACAACAAAGTACATCGGTCATTAGACCTTCAGGGGGTGTCCCGCCTCCTCCCTCTCGATGACGTGGGTGGCGCTCACAACACGGTTGCTCACCACGATGTAGAGGAGGAGGGATTCTCTCCGTTCAGGAGCGATGGGGATTAGTGCCGATGTCAGTGATGCTTTGAGGCTTTCCAAAGCCTGCTGTGCCTCCTTTGTCTAGACGGATGCGTCTGTCTTCTTGAGAAGTTTGTAGAGAGGCATCCCTCGTTCGCCTAGTCGAGAGATGAACCGGCTCAGGGCGGCCAAATAGCGGGTGAGCCTCTGCATGCCCTTGACGTTGCGTATCGGGCCCATGTTGGAGATGGGCATGATTTTTTTGGGGTTGGCTTCGATGCCATGCTCAGACATGATGTATCCGAGCAGCTTCCCCTTTGGAACTCTGAAAACACATTTTCGGGATTCAATTTGACGTTGAACCTTCGGAGGTTCTTGAATGTTGTGGCCAAGTTTGTGATCAGGTCGCTAGCTTAAGCCGTTTTCACCACTATGTCATCTATAGGGACGGTGATTGTTGGTTTCGGCATCTCGACTTGGTCAGGTTGGCCGGGCAGGTCAATTTGGTCGGCGAAGCATCGCTGCATGCACCGTTGATAGGTGGCGCCAACATTCTTTAGACCGAAAGGTATGGTTACATAGCAGTACGAACTGTATGGGGGTGATGAATGAAGTCACGACCTTATCGGACTCTTTCATCACGATCTAGTGGTAGCCTGAGTCGGTATCCAGAAAGAAGAGGATTTCGCATCCTGACATGGAGTCAACTATCTAGTCTATGTGTGGCAAAGGAAAATAGTCCTTTGGACACGCCTTATTGAGGCTAGTATAATCAACACACATTCTCCATTTCTCATTCTTCTTTTTCACAAGAATAGGATTAGCTAGCTAGTTAGAGTGGCATACCTCTTTGATGAATCTGGCTGCCAGGAGTTTGGTGATCTCCTCGCCTATGGCCCTGCTCCTCTCGTCGTCGAAGCGACACTGGCGTTGCTTGGCAGGCTTTGAGCCCGGGACGATGCATAGTGCATGCTCAGCGACCTCCCTTGGTATGCTCGACATGTTAGAAGGTTTCCACACAAAGACAACACCATTAGCACGTAGGAAGTTGGCGAGCTCGCTTTCCTATTTGGCCAGGAGCTTGGTCCAAATCTGCACCGTCTTAGTCAGGTCGGTGGGGTCGATCCCTACCACCTTGGTTTCCTTAGATGGATGGAAGGCACTTAAGGAGGTCAGCTCATTGCAGTCGAGGACTGCTAGAGTCGACGAATTCTCGAGCTTCGGGAGCTCGGTGGAGTTGATGACGGCAGTGGCTAGCTCATAATGCTCGTGGTCGCATGTATAGGTGTGCGAAAAGGTGCTACCCATGGTGATGACGCTGTTCGGTCCCGTCATCTTCAGCTTGAGGTAGGTGTAGTTGGGGATCGCCATGAACTTGGCATAGCATGATCGCCTCAAGGTAGCGTGGTAGGACCCTAGAAAGTCCACCACCTCGAAGGTCAGGACCTTCGAGCAGAAGTTGGCTCGATCGCCAAATGTGATGGGGCAGGTCGATCTGCTCGAGTAGGTACGCCTGCGTCCCTGAGATCACACCATGGAAGGGCGAGCTCGCTAGGTAGAGCTCCGACCGGGGGATGTGCATGGCATCAAAGGTGTCGACGTAGAGAATGTTGAGGCTGCTGCCTTCGTCCATCAGCACCTTGGTGAGGCACTTCTTGTGGACGATGGGGTCGATGACGAGCGAGTAGCGACCCGGTCGAGCGATGTGGGAAGGATGGTCTCTCTGATCTAAAGTGATCAGGGAGTTCGACTAGCTAAGGAAAGAGGGGATGGCCGACTCGGCGGCGCATGCCTCTTTGTAGCGTACCTTGTGCTGGCGCTTGGAGTGGATGGTGTCAGATCCCCCAAAGATTATGAGGCATTCCTCGGGGTCGGGGAAGCCATCTTCATCCTTGCCTGCCGTGCCTCCTTTCTTGGCCTCCTCCTCCTTGCCTTTCCCCTCCTTTAGCTTGCCGGCTTGCCACAGAAAGCGCTTGAGGAGCTCGTAGTCCTTGAGAGGTGCTTGATAAGGTAGACGTGGTTGATGCATGAACTCTCCATGAGCTTGTCAAAGTGGTCGGGCTGGCCCTATTGGGCTGCTTGCCCGCTCGATCAGCCACAGCGACAAAAGCTGGGTTGGCCGGTCGACGCCGATCCTTCTTATTCTTCTTGCCCCTTTGTGTAGAGGGGCATTCGCCTTGGTCCTCGCGCTTGGCCTTGCCCCTATCCCGACCGCCGCTGAAGACCGCCTGACTGCCTCCTCGCTGGAGGCGTGGTTCATGGCAATGTCGAGCAGGTCGCGGGCGGTATGGGGCTTCACATAGCCGAGCTTGTGGATCAAGGACTCACTGGTTGTCCCAGAGAGGAACGCGCTGATGACGTCCGCGTCGGCGACATCAGGAAGGGAGTTACACCGCTTTGAGAACCTACGGATGTTATCCCGTAGGGACTCGTTGGGCTCCTAATGGCAGCTCTAGAGGTCCTAGGAATTCCCAGGACGGACATATGTCCCCTGGAAATTTTCGATGAAGACCCTCTTGAGATCCGCCGAGTCGCGGATGCTGTCAGGCGGAAGGAATTCGAGCCATGCTCGAACATGCTACCCCACATAGATGGGGAGGTACTGGAAGATGAAGTGGTCATCATCCACTCCTTCGGCTTGGTAGGCGAGCCAGAAGTCTTTGAGCCATATACCGGGGTTCGTTTCCCCGGTGTATCTGATGATGTTGGTGGGCGGTCGGAAGCACTGTGGGAACGGCACTTTCTAGATGTGACGACCAAAGGCCCATGGCCTCAGGCCGTCCGGGCTAGGGCTTCAGTTGTTTGGTCAGCCACCATGCCTGGGGTGCGTGTCCCCGCACTCCTCGATGGTCAGGCCAGGGCCCGTGCCGCCTGCTCTCGCCGTCACTCGATAGGCGTCATCATCATGTCGGGCATGGCGTCAATTGTTGATGACTCTACGAGCATCATGGTTTGGCCCGAGGCGTTCACGCACAAGTGGTCGGTGTGGAGTGGGCGCCGGGTCACGTTGCGGTGTAGCCACGACTTCCTGCCCCACACCCGACAATAGCAGTGGTGAGTGGACAGAGCGATTCAACTAGTGCAGCCCTAGTCCTCCGGTAGGGAAAGAGGCCATGAGCCGGTGTCACGATGCGGAGGTCTCCGCCTATTGAACGACGGCGGTCTCCACCAGTGCCCGGAGGTTCCGGTGGATTGCCTGTTCCTGAGGGTCGGCAGGCTCAGGGAGGCCGCGTAGCAGCATCGCCGTAGCAGCGATGTTCTGGCTAGCCCGAGCGAACTGAGGGGGGGTCATCCCCTCCGTCTAGGATGTTACGCTGGACCTGACGGGCATGACCCCAAGCACCACTTGCCGGGTTATGCGCACGTGGCGTAGGATGCTACGCTGAGCGTGGCAGCGAGGGTGGCAGCTGGCTCTGCCGCCTTTGTTGTAACTCCTCGCCATGTTCCTGCACACGCGTGAGGGCCTTCGCACGGGGGTCTAGAGGGGTGTGAGTTTGGAGAGACTCCGCTACCACCGGTGGTTGTCCCGGGGCGTCCACCATAGCGCACTCTTGGGACAGAGGGTGGCCAGGTGCCACGACATCACCGATGCTGGAGCCATCGCTTTCGACCTCATCATCGATGAGGTCGTGAAAGCAGGTAGGAGCATAGCCCACCATCCCCACGAACTCAGACGTGAGAGGGGACGGCATCAGCATCATTCAGAGCCCCCGCGCGCATGCGTCCATGGGGGACGCGAAGCCGTAGGGGAACCGATCGCACGGTGGTCGTAGTGGGGACAACGGGGTCCCTCTGGAGAGTCGGCGAAAGGTGTTAAATAGTGAGTAAAGAACAACATTTATGTTACTCACCGTGGATTTTGAGCCTAGCATGGGCTCGAGGTGAAGTGCGAGTGTCTCGATGTTGAGGTCGTCGAGTGGCGCGGGGCTGGGGGACGGTGTTCCTCCTCCAGTGGACGCCGGGATGAGCGCCTCCTCGTGGAGGTGGAGTACGCCGAGCCGGTCGGCGATGAAGTCTAGACTCCCAAAGAGGAAGGTCTAGAGTGGCACGATGATGGGAGGAACCCACATCCCAACAGGTGGGAGCGTGGGGAACTCCAGCGAGCCGAAGCAAATCATATCGCTCGAGCCCGCCATGCCGAAGATGGTGGAAGGTGGGACATCCGATGACCAAAAGCGTGAACGCACAACGTTCTCCCAACGGACGGCGCCAACTATTGGTGCGAAAAGTGACCAACAAGTAAATATTTGTAGTTTTGATGTACGTTGTGATCGGATGTGGCCTAGCATTCAATGACACTGGATTTATACTGGTTCAGAAAATGTGTCATACGTCCAGTTTCAGTCAGTTGGTGACTTTATTCCTAAGCCCAGGTGCTCGAAGTTTGCCGTGGGGTTACAAATGAGTAGGAATGAGAAGGGGGAGTTAGAGGTCTGGTCGGAGTTCGATCCTAGTGGCTGAGAGTGACGGATGCTGTAACGTGCGCTAAGTATTGGAGCGTATGCTCGGTGTAGCTGTCGAGTTCTAGAGCTATTGAGCTGTTCGAGTCCTCAGGTCGTCGAGTCCTCGAGTTGTCTAGCCCTTTCTTTTTTTTCTTCTCGAGAGAGCTTTTAGGAGAGAGCTCATCCCCTTTTATAGTTTGAAGGAGATGGCCTTACAAGTCAGAGAAAGAGAGAGAGTGTATACGTGTGCTACCTAGTCTTGTTGCCCACGTTATCGGGTACGAGACGGTTATCGGCGTCCACAATACTGTTTATGTTCAGACGCATCTGGCAAGCTCTACCGTGTTCGCCTGGTACGGCAAACGTCGGTGACTACAATACTGTTTGTGCTCTGACGCGACTGGAACGTTGTATAGTGCCCGTTTGGCATGGCCTGGTGGCACCGTCCTGCAGGTGCGTAGGACATGGCAGGGTACAGTCCTCGGTATTGCGGTTGACTTGAGCGCCTTACCTTATCTGCTCCGCCTGATCTCTGGGCCCTCACCGAGCGGGCGTCCCCGGTCAGTCATTCCCAGTCGGTCCCGACCGTGTCGGTCGGAAAAGAGCAGCGAGCAGAGGTCGGGCGTATCCTCGGTCGGAGAAGGAGGTCAAAGCCGGACTGCGGTCCCACCTTGGCCAGGCCTTCCGATCGGGGACCGAATCCTTTGTCCCAGCCTGTCATTATGTATCTGGCCCGGCCCAGACGTGCGTTGTCAGTGCGCCGCCTGCTAAGCCGGGTTTTATAGGGAAGCGGGTCCATTGGGGACCCCGGGTTTATGAACCCGACACACCCTTTCCCCCGTTTGTCCACCCCTCAATTCTCTTCTGCCCCTCGGTCCGTTGTGCCTCATTCTCACCCTTCTAGCTTTGAGTTTGGAGCTGTAAAATCTGTGTTGGCGTTACACGACTCAGACGCTCATGTCATTGTTTAATCATTAAGACATCATTATCTAAAAAGAAGATTAACTAATACATATAGCTTATACCATAACTCATCATATATTAACGTTCTGCAATGTTTATTTAAATAATCAACTAAATTTAAGGCACCCTCAAAATTTCTTAAACGACCATATTTCATATGTATGCATCACATTCCACAGTGTGCATTGGCCCCATTTGCTTGTCTTAAAAATGGCTTGTTCGGCTTCTTTTTTTTTCAGCCGGAACAGTGTTTTTTCTCCCACAACAATTCAGCCGGAACAGTGTTTTCAGCCAGTTTCAATCAAGTTTCAGACTAGCGCCTATGAAAAAGTTAGCTTATTTCGAGTGGCTTTAAATTTCTTTCAAGTTAAAACATAATTTTGAGCATGTTCTTTATTAAGGAACTTCAGATTTCACTTAAGCATGTACGCTAGTAGATTACACGATAAAATATTACATTTTAGACAAAGAATGTCGATGACCGTTATAGTTTTTTGGAAACCATTTTGAGGTTCAATGGCATGACGGAAAACTTAAAATATCGTTCTAAGAAGAATTTTAATTTTAAAACTACAAAAGCTATGATGCAAGATCTAAGCAAAATGACCCTAGGTCCTTTGTTTTTAGCATCCATTCAAAAAGTTATAAAGATTTTTAAGGTCCCTAGGTCCTTTGTTTTTGGCTTGACAAAAATACTACATAATATAAAACTCAAATATAGCATTACATAAAAGAATTTTAGTTTCAATGCTACAAAAGCTTGATTGTGATATTTGGTATAAGCAAAATGTGTCATCTTTGATTTTTAAAGGGCGGATCCAGAAACAGGCTGTGCCCCGGGCTAACTACTAGGCTCTTCTCGCTTCGGAGGGGACTAATGAGCTGGCTGACCTTTTTATGTGTCTTTTGTGATAGTTATCCCCTCAGTTCTTGGCCCTCGCCCTGGGCTGTAGCCCAGGCAGCCCGGGGCCTAGATCCGCCATAAAAGGTAAACAATATTAGTTACACCAATTATTTCTCAAGCACACGTCGATGATGTGCGTAGAAAGTGTTTGCGGCAATAGCGATACCAACACTTTCATTTAGGGTTTGTGGATTTGAAGAAAATTTCTTATTTTTTTTGTGTTTTTTGGGAATGAACTAATTCAATAAAATTCTTAAATAATTTCTACGAAATTCATGTATTCCAAAAGGGCCATTAAATTCATCCATTTCCAAAAGGGCCCTTAGACACGTTGTGAGTTGACCATAATAATTTCTCACTCCATGTCTTTCCATGTAAAAAGAGTTAATTTCTAAAAAACCTAATTTGAAACATTAGCCCTTGTTTAGTTCCAGGAAGTTGTAATTTGGGGCTACTGTAGCACCTTCGTTTTTATTTGACAATTAGTGTTCAAACATGGACTAATTAGGCTCAAAACGTTCGTCTCGCAATTTCCCACCAAACTGTGCAATTAGTTTTTTTTTCCGTCTACATTTAATGCTCCATGCACGGGCCGCAAACATTCGATGTGACAGGTACTGTAGCATTTTTTGAGATTTTGGGGTAGAACTAGGGCTTAATGCTTTTGTTTTAAGATTTAAGAAAAAGGCAGAAACGAATGAAATTGCTTGATCAAACACGACCTTCTCGGTAGCCGTGTTGTCGGCGTTGTGGCGGTGGCGGGAGATGGACGTGGATCTGGAGTCGTCGAAGCTGTGTGGGAACGACGACGGCCACAGGAGATCGGATCCGGAGAAGGTTGCGGGTGAAGTGGCTAGCGGCGGCGACACCAAGAGGCAGCGCCAGGGCAACAACGACCACGACAGCGCTATTGGGATCTCGATGGACGACGGCGGCGAGGAGGCTGAGGAGGAGGAGGAGGAGGACGGCGACGAGGCGGTGTGTCGTGGTTGGGAAGTGCACCGGAAGAATTGGCGGCTCATGATGGCTGGCCACGGCGACACCTGGTCCTTCGACGCGGAGAGTACGTATTCACTCACAATCCCTCTCGCTCACCGTTCCTCGTCTTCTACTCTTCTCTTTTCATGGTGAATTTGCTGAAACTGGCCGTACACAATTCAGCACATTTTTCGATGCTTATAGATAGACAGTGTTTTTCAACGAACGCACAGTGTTTGCTTGTCTTATGAGACGTACTATTTCAACGAACGAACAATATTTTTCTCCCACAACAAATCAGCTAACATTACTTTCAGCCATGGTTTTTCAGCGAAGCCAACGTGCCCTTAAAATGCTGGCGACTACACGTTTGCTGAAATCCTGTGTTGCTTTTCAAACCCGTATCAAATGTGCCTTGTAATCCCATATCAAATGTGCATAGACAGAAGAACAACAGGAAAGGATTTTAGTCCCATATCCTACTCCCACATGATGCATGACTCACTGGAGACTGGACTGACAAATACGTGCCCTGTTTTTTTTTTTCTAATTAATCAGCGGCGTATGGTCCCATGCGCTACACAGACGGGCCATTAGTGCTGCCAACCTCTGCTGGGCCTTGCAACACTATGGAGGTCTACTTCGTCAAGGTGACTGAGATCAAAGCTGGTCTCCAATGGCCACTGGATGTCTATGGTGATGTCGCCGTGCGCGATTCCCTGGATCACAAACACAACTACCTCTTCCGTCGCGGAAGGAACGAGTGCCAGACCCTCAGCTCACCCCAGGCATGTGCAAACATCTGTGTTTTTAGTTCTCTTTTAATCCTTGATTGATGCATGGTAACGAAGTTTTCAAAAAAGCATACTTGACTGGAAGTCAAGTTAATTGGTGAAACTCGGTTACTTATCCCCTTTAATCCTTGATGCGAGGTCAGAATGTGTCCACCACTGCTCTGTATATGTGCGCATTCGTACATTCGTCATTTCATCCTACCATTCTTTGTAGTTTCACTGTAATTCATCCAAAAGGCCTTCAGTTCTAATTTTCTAATGCACCTGCAGATGAATGAAAATAATTAAGTAGCAAAAGGGAATGGGGATCCTAAATGCACTTGAAATTCACTGCCTTTAATTTGTGCGTGCGCGCATGCAGGATTCACTCTTGGAACTCAGAGGCCCTAGCCGCGCGATCCTGCTGTGGGGCAAGCCTGTTTTCGAGATCGACCTCAAGGTGAAGCAGAAGCAGCAGGGCAAAGGGACGAGCTCATCATCTGAAGACGACGCCATTCTGTACCTGGACGTCACCGGATACAGAAACCTTTCTTACAAAGGCAAAGTCAGCTACGCCCTGACACAGGTGCTCTCAAGCAAGCGCAGCACGGTGGAGGTGAGGTTCGCGCACCTCAAGCGCTCCATCGAGGCCACCGTCACCGCCCGGATCGTCAAGGGGTCAGGCAACCTCAGTCCTCAGCGCGCGCCTCACTGCTTTCACCACGAGTATCGGCGGCGGCGACGACGTCGCCGTGCTGTTCGACTCCCGAGGCCACAGGGTGTCTGTCTCCGAGGACGGGACAGTTGAATTGCTGCGCCGCGTCGTTGTTGTGGAGGAGCAGGGGCAGTTCAACTTTCGCTTTAAGGCCGTGCAGCTAGGGGACGCCGACGCTCCCGAGAGCAGCAGCAGCAGCAGCGCTCGTTTTGAGAACGAGATGAAGTTTCCAGCCAGGTCGGCCCACAGAAGCGAACGTTACCTTCAGATTGGGTCGACAAGGCTGCATTTGTTGGTCGCCTCGCCTGGTCATATCTTCCATGATCGATCAGCTTGTTGTCAGATCAGATCATAACACCATGGTATTGCTTTGGATGGAATGGACTGAACCGTTCTGGCACTTTGCATCTTCTTCATCGTAATAACTTAATCAATGTGCTTGTGACCTGATATATGCATGGTGTGTGGTAGTGCTTTTGGCTTTGAATAGTGTTCATGACGATTTGTTCCATGCATATATATTCTACTAAATCGCAGTGCTTGATTTGAGAAAGATCTATGCCTAATTATATAGGGTCTGGTAGTGTAAAGCTCATATGTCACTTAGATCTATATATGCCGTCTTATATGCTTCGTTAAACGCATAAATAAAGAGATGAAAGAGCTCGAAATGTATCTTGTGTTTACGTACTCCCTCTGTTCCAAAATAGGTATCATTCTTACTTCTCAAAAAGTCAAACACTTTTAACTTCGATCAAATACCAAAGAATATTAATATTTATAATATATAATTAGTATCATTAGATCGTTGAATATATTTTTATAATAAACTTATTTGAAAATATAAATGTTGCACACATTATTTACAAATCTTATCAAAGTTTAAAAAATTTGATCTACACGCATCCCATGACAACTTGTGTTTGGAACGGAGAGAGTATTTCATTGGACCCGTCCAAAACTGAAGAGTGAAATATGGTAGCAGCCTAGCAGGCCCTTCGTCCAGACGTCCAGTTCAATTCAGATTTTAGAATACAAGTGGGACTTGGGAGTATACCTTTCACCTCTTGTTCAATATTCGATCTTGATTTATCTCTTTGATATGTACTGTTGCTTTTTTTATAACAAAAACGACAATCGTATAGTATATATATATATATATATATATATATATATATATATATATATATATATATATATATATATATATATATATATATATATATATATATATATATATATATATATATATATATATATATATATATATATATATATTAAAGATTTATGGCGCGCTGAATGGGCAGCCTCCCAGAGTGTCCACATATGTTCTATTTAGTTGGTCCGTTAGATCGAAATTTCACGACTCAGATGAAGCGCGTCACAACCAGTCTTTCTCCGTACATTCGGCAATGGATAGATGAAGCAAGTGCACACATTCAATGAAGTAGATGAAAAATTGAATGGCCATGCATGTAAGGACAATATAAACTATGGTGAGTCGACCCATCTCAGATAAAGGCAGCCTTCATAGTCAATCTTTGCTTGGGCTGGCTGAAAAATATCTGCCTCTCCACTCGCTTCTCCCTGGCTCCACTCTCTACCACACTGCTCCTCCCTCTCTCTCTTCTTTGCGGTGCGGGCATACGAATGGACAGATCCGGCGGAGGCTCCAGCGGCCCCGGCGTGCGGCCTCACCTAGGGCAGGCCCCACGTGGAGGTGGCGCGGGGCGAGCGCACAGCGGGCGTGGTGGCCCAGCGGTGTGGGCCGAGCGCGCAGCGCGGCGGCGCAGCGTCCCGGCATCATGGCCTCAGCAATGCCGGGCTCCCACGCGGAGGCGGAGGCGGCGTTGCTGCTGTGGCGCGCGGTGGGCGCCAAGCTGCTTGTGTCGGTATCGTCGCACCTGCTCTTCCGCGCCACCGTGCTCGCCACGCTCGCGCTCGTCGTCCTCTTCGCTGTGCACTACCCGTCCCTGCTCTCCCACTCCTTCAGCCTCTCCGTGTTGCGCGCGTCCAGCTCCGGCTCCTCCTCCTCTTCCTCCTCGCCGCGGTCTCGGCACTCGCACCGGAGCCTGGTAGGCTCGGGGTCATCGTCGTCGTACGGGTGGGGCTCGGCGTGGGAGCAGGAGGTGCGGCGCAGCGCAAAGCCGCGGCGGGACGGGGTGCTATCAAGCGACCGCCGCCAAGGTCGCCTCCTCCCACCTGCGCTGTGGACCACAGCGGCTCTCCGCCCTAGCCCCACGCAACGGCGCCTCCACCGGCAGAAGAAGTCGCATCGCATCTCCACCAGCGGGGGCGCCCAGATCCACATCTGTGAACGTCGCCACCGCGCATCCCATAGATGAGGCACAAGGGGGGGGGGGGGGGGGGGGGAGGAGGTTGTTCGCTACCGGACCAACCCGGCGACACTACTGCTCCGGCCCGTCGCATCCCAGATCCCACCATCGCCCCCGCGTCTATGGTCCATGCCGGGGCAGAGCTCGTCCGTCCAGGCCACACGGTGTTGGTGCTGCTAAGCCCTCCGACCAGGCCTCAGCGTGTCGTCTCCAGGTCTGCACGGCGTTAGTGCTGCTGGTCCTATTCAATGGTGAGCCCTGCTGTTGTCTCCCTCAGATCTGCTAGATATTTAGTAGATGCAACTAACCTTTTTTGTTGAATTGTTGGAGCATTGGGATATGCAAGTCAAAACTTTATACACATATTGATTTGTTGTTGAATTTAGTAGCAATATATTTTTGCCATGAACGACAACAACTTTCTTGTGCCATGAAGGAACAGATGCTTGATTGATGTGTAGGAGTATTGTGCCATGAAAGAACAACTTTTTGTTCCAACCTGAAAGTCTTGGTACCACACAACACTTACAAGCAAAAATAGGAAGGGTCTCTGATTTTTCCAGTTTTGCTAGACAATAGAATGTTCTCTAGTCAATGTACGTGAGCAGGAAAATTTATTTGACTTCGAATCTCTGAAAAGATGTGTGTGAGCAATACGATTCCTAAATATTGCATTCTTTTTACTAAAATTTGGTGCCTGTACATAAAAACAGTGTAAGAAACTTAATCATTTTTGTACATTGTATAGTTGTTTGAAAAATTGGAGCCAGCATCTACCGAAGAAAAAGTACAGAACAAAAAAAAAAAAACTGGATTGCTCTATCTAAGGTGAAGATGCCACTTTTTGTGCAATTGTTTTTCTTATTCCTGTCATTGCATGATCATGTGTAGGAGTCATATTTGGACTAGTATAGAATTTTATCATGTTTCTTCAAATACATTGTGATAAGTGTGTGTTCAAATGCTCTACTGCAAAGATGGATTTACCATGTGCACACAAGGGACTCTTCCTCGTGAAGATGGACGCCTGTGGGCTTCCCCAGTGGCAATGGCGCAGCATGTGTGGTCGCTGAGTTCTAGGACAGCAGCCCAGGACACCTCAGGTTTGTCTGTTGCGCACACACATAACCTATTTTCTCAAATGCTCTAGTGCAAAGATGGATTTTCATAACTGTTGAAGCATGTGTTTCTCGAGCGATAGATTTGGGGCTGGTTATATATGTATCATCTAAGTTAATTCAGATAAGGTATTTCGTCTAAAAAATTAGATGAGGTATTTGATCCAAAAAAATTCAGATAAGGTATTTTTTCAGTACTTTGCTTAGTTATCCCTTTAGTGTGACTAGGATACTTGTTAACCTGCTCTATATGTCTAAACAATGTGTGCAATTTCAGCTAGAGGTATAAGATTAATAATAGGAATCCATCCTGCAGGCAACAAATGCTTGTGAAACACCAAGTGAGCAGGTTTAAAATTAAGTTATATCTGATCAATTTAAACAAGGAAAAAAAGGAGTGACCTACTACAATTATGTACAAACATATCTTTATCTTAGAAATGGGGCATTTGAGTTGATTGGGTTAAAGATTACTTCTCATTAGGTTGTGGTTTAGTGTGGATAAGTAGAAACAGGGCTAAGATTCTAATATCACATTGGAATGTCAATCAATGTGCATTTCCTTGCTAATCTCGTCAGTTTAGAAATCTAAAACTACATGTACATTTAACAGAGTTTCATGTACTCATGGTATCTTAGGTTCCACAGAAGATTCTGAATAAGGAGCTGGAGTTCTACAAGTGTGAGGGGAATCTTTCCCAGTCGAGAACGTCCACAACAAGCTTAAACCTGCAGGCAACAAATGCTTGTGCAACACCAAGTGAGTAGGTGCAGTACCTTACTATGTATTTGTCCGATTTTGTTCTGTACATGTTGCTGCAGTCTTTGCAAATTTAATAAATTGTCTGGATGAACAAGTGGTTAGTACGAAATTCATAGCATCTAGTTCTTGGTGAAATTTTACAAGACATACATCCATGCCACCATGATGATCAGTTCTACTCCTAGGGTGTTCTTCGCCATGAGCTGGGAAACAATATAAACATTTTTACTGAAAAACAATTTTCTTTTTACAGTAACTTGGTGATAGACTGTAGAGAATAGAGCTATGAGTATAGCTAGACGCTCAGTATATGCAATTTCGTGAACTTGTTTGTCTAGTGCATTGACTAAATACTGCATTTTTTACTGAAATTTGGTGCCTGTACACAAAACAGTGTAAGAAACTTATGATTCTTGTCCATGTGTAGATGTTTGAGAAATTGAAGCCAGCATCTACTGAAGGAAAAGTTCATAAAAAAACTGGATTGCTGCAAGTGGACGGAGCGAGCAATGCCCCACCGAGCATAGCGCAGTGGATATATGAAGCAAGTGGACGCATTCAATGAAGTAGATGAAAAATTAAATGACCATGCATGCAAGGACACAATAAACTGTAGGTGTACTTTGCATGCAAAAATTTACTACGGTAGGGGAAATTATATCACTGTGCTTTCACGTGTCTTTTACATAAAAAAGTAGCTATGACAGGAGGAATTTACATGTGCCTCCTCCTTTTACATTAATGAATAAATTTTCATGCATGCACGAGTGCCTCCCTAAGCTATCCAGAAATTCACTCAGTAAATTTAAAAGCATTGGCCATCTTCGCCTACGTAGGGTGGGTCGAAAGCAGCTCGACACATTTAATGCCTCCTATAAAAATAAGTCGGGCAGGTAGACACATTTAATGTTTCTCTTTCTTACCATCGGATAAAAACAATTCACCGGCCAAGCAGGAACATTTGTACTTACACATGCATTCATGCATCTAAGAGATAGCTTGGGTTGCGTGCACGTTGCTCCCGAGACGTCTTGGGCTGCGTGCACGTTGCCCCCAAGGTGTTCGATGGTTAGGGTTGGTCACCATTAATATGGCTACCATACTTGCATCTCAAGATGGCAACGGGTACGTACCCGATGGGTACAGGCTACCCGTACCCGCACCCGCCAGATCAAAATCTTACCCGTCGGGTTACCCGTACCCGTAGGCGGGTAGAAAATTCATTCCATACCCGCACCCGACGGGTAATTCTTACCCGACGGTTAATTCTTACCTGACAATATACCCGAGTTCACACACCAAAATATAATAGCTTCCAGCAAAACAAATCAACAATAGAGCAGCAAAACAGAAATATGGGCTGGTGGAGTGGAGTGAGGATGAGGATTAGGGTTTGAGGGAGTTCTAGAATATATATACTCATATGCTTATATGGGCTAAATATGGGCTATATGCTTATATGAGCTAAAATTGCAGATGTTGGATATTATTTATGTGGGTTTTTTTTTACCCGTGGGTATGCGGGTATGGGTAGTATACACCCACACCCGTACCCGCATACCCGATGGGTACAAGAATCCGTCCAATAACGTACCCGCGGGTGCAAAATGTCTTTCATACCCGTCTCCTTATCGGGTAAAACCCGTCGGGTACTCAGGTTTTAGGTACCCGTTGCCATCTTGACTTGCATCTGTATCATGCTGGCAGAGACGTTCGTTCCTCCTCCAACTGCTGCCTATATAAACGCGCCCCGCACTCCTCGCGCCCGACCCGTCCCCGCGTGCCCAAGCCGTACTCCCTCTCCTTCGCACGCGGTGGAACGCCACACTATGAAAAGCGGAAAAGGTAACGTCGTGTTGTCCACGCGGGCCCCAGTCGCACCCACGTCTCCCACCCGCGCGGACACAGTCTGACTCGGCGCTGCGGCCCCCACACGCAAATCCGAATCAGCTCCGTCCACCTAAAACCCCCCTGCTGCATGTCGTTTTGTTTAGATTTTTTGCATGTCGCTTGTTGCATGTGTCTACGTATAGACATGCATGCATATTAAATGGAAATCATTTTTTATATTAAATTAAACTCATCAAGTATTTTGTCGGTATATTTAAGTTTTTGTCACTAGCTTGGTACATCTAATATTATAGCTTCAGTAGTTGCTAGCACCTTTGAGTATTTATTAGTATCTTCAAGTATTTGTCAGTATTTTCTGTGAGTAGCTTGGTACAGCCCATACTATAACATCAGTAGTTATCGACTAGCCGTGATTGATACCATAGGACACTGTATCGACTAATTGTGGATGTCCCAGCAGAACACTTGAATCTCTTTAAATCAAATCCGTTGTTGGATTTGAAGTCCTTGTCCCTTGTTGCGAAAGGAACCCTTGTTGTTTGAATCTTCCCTTGCAATACTCCTCTGATTCTGTGGTCTATGACCCCACCGTCTTCATTGCGTGTAAGTTGGTAGTAGTTGCCTTGTTAAAAGCTTATGGTGCCATGACGAAACCGAGGGCCCCTGTGTGAACAGCTACCACATGGTGACGCTGCTCGGCAGGCACTGGTATCGAGGTTGTTGACCAAGTATCTTTACCAAGCTACACCGCAATACCACTTTTGATACAAATATTCGGGTGTTTGAACAGGAAATCCACAACGGGTTGATGAAATAGTGTTCTCTCAAAGTAAACAAGAGGAGGTGGTTTCGGAGGAAGCATGTATGTTGCCATCTCACTTCATACAAAGGTTGGCGCACATGTGGACAAGGAAGGGAAGAAAAGAAGAACACCTAGAAAAAGTTAGCCTTGGGTAGTAGGGAGTGCTTAGAAAAGCCTGAGTGAATGTCAAGTCCCAACCACTGTGCCCAGCTCGACCACGTTACGCACGCTGGGTCGCTGTCACCGCGTGCACCGCGGACGCCGTCGGTGTCGGGCCCATTAGCACCCTATCCTCGCATGTCCGCGACATCGTGCCGCACTCGCCATCCTCGTGAACTGTGCGCTTCTCCTTTTCCCGGCCTCTGGTCCGCTCTTGATCCTCGCCCTCATCCCCGTACCGGACCCCCTTTTTCTTTTGGGGACACGGCCGCCCGCAAGCCTCCCTCGTCGAGCAAACCCTCTCTCTCCTCTCTTTATTCCCCCCTTCGCTCGCTTGAGCAGGGAGCGCGCCATGGCCAACTTTATACCCACGGCATGAACCGGCAGTGTATCCCATCCATGCCGTCTCCACTTCCGGTGCGCTGCGCCCCATCCCCGTTCACCACTATAAGATGCCCTTGGTCCTTGCTCTTTTCTTCATCCCCATCCCTCTCGAATCCGAAGCAGAGCCACGAGATCCAGTCATCGTTGTGGAACTAGGTTCGTCTGACAGAGGTGTTGGTGTAATCTGAGAAGGGATCTGGTTTTCGAAGAAGTTCAAGTCTACCCTTGGTTAGTTTGGTCTTAGGGTTCACGATGTTTGACTTTTCAGTCTCCTGTTTCTGGATCTGTTGGTCATACGCCATGTTTTGGATAATCATTATCTTGTTGTTTCTCCATTGCCCTCGTCTATCCCGACTTCTGGAGTAAGCCTTGGTTATACTAGGTTGCTCTTAACCATGTAACTTTAAATCCCGGTGTAATTTGGTGTTCGACGTCGTGGAATCTTTTGTGTAATTCCAAATTTACGAAATGTGTTGTAGTTTCTCCTAAGGGGAGTGAATCCTAATTCACTCTTTTGTAAACCCTCATGTTAGGAGACGTACTTGTGTTGTAGTTTTTGCTCTTTTCACCTATAATGTAATCCTAGCCAATGTTGTGCTTTGAATCTAAGGTGTTAGTTGCTTGAGCCAGACTCCATCAAATACTTCTTTCCACTAACATGTCATTGATTTGCTGGCCTAGAACAGGCACCATGTTATGACAACCAACCTCTATGTTCGTTTACAACATTGTAATGAAAAAAACTATGTTACCTTTCCTTCCCATATTTTTCCATTTAATGTACCAAATAGACCAATCTTTCATAGCAACGTGATGAGAAAACATATTAGACATATCAACCATATTTCTCAAGATTTTTCCTATACCAAACACATCACCTGCAGCGAAGCACGGGCAGCAGTGGCTAGTATATATATAACGGACATGCTAGCGCCTAGACGTTTGTTTCGGAGTGCTAGAGCTAGACGGTGCCACATGCGTAAGGAGCGGAGACGCCTGTTTTTGTGCGCCCCCTCGCATGGATCCCACGCTTCTTCCCGCCCTATCATCGCACTTGCTTTGCTTCGCCTGACCACCACGCGTCCACGCTTGCGTGGGTCCCAGTCACTATAACACCCTCAGTGTTACACCCTAAATCAATTAAGCATCATGTTTATGTGTTAATGCATGTGATAAAGTGTGTAGATCAATTTCTGTAACTCAAAATGATCAATAAAAATGTTAAACGAAAGTTAATTCGATAGTTCATGCATACCAAGTAGGGTTTAAAACCAATTTTTATTAAGCAAAAATACTATAGAACATGTGTGTGATCCTGAAATAAAGTTGGAAGTGCAAACTTTGTAGATGACAATAAAATGCTTGCTATTGAAAAATAATATTGCTTAGTAATATTTTCAATAGCTTAGAAATGCAAGTTGAAATGGAGTTCAACTCAAAAAACTTAGGAAAATTTCAAGCTTGTGCACAGCTAGACATTGCTATGTTTAGCAAATTATTTTAAGAGATTGGGTTAAAGGGTGGTGTAGTGTTATAGCTCGATTTGGTAGTCTCATATGTCATCTTGAGCATGGTGAAAATGGTTTGGCTCCTGAAGCAACCATTTAGTTGTTTGGGGTGCTTTAAAATTCATGCGTGTCACATGTCTCAGGTTGCTTGACGCCATGTGCACAGTCATCGCGTGGCCTGCCCATGCCACGTAGATGGAACTAATCATGACTGCTAATAAAACACATACATAAAGATTCACTACTAGTAATACTTTTCGCAAAAAGAAAACCCAGCAAACCATAAAGCTTATCATATCCTTTGGAGTTGAGAAATTATTCTCACTAGTCGGGTAAGTCTTGCGAGTACGTTGTGTACTCAGGGTTTATTTACCCCTATTGCAGGTGCAGCTTGAGGAGTGGTTGTTGTGTGGAGGATTCTTCTGGTAGGCATAGACAGGTCCGTGTATCTTATCATTAGATATTTATTTCAATTCCGCTGTTTAAATTCTGTACTCTAAACTTGGTGTTGTAATAATGTATTTTTGAGACTCTTGTTGTATGAAATGGACTAAGTATTGTAAACTCGTTCTTATTATTGGATTCTGAGTGTAAAACGTGGATTGTTCGAGTTCTCCCTTGGGGTGTGCTCGATGGAACTGTCCGAGGTAGCCAACTTTTGGGGTGCTTAGTGTCTAGCGGAAGACAAGCACCTCCGAAGGTATGTTATTTCAGACGATTCTGCCACAGGTGGTATCAAAACCAATAATGTGTCTACGAGTTTAAAAATTCTTTTCAAAACCTAAAATTTGACCAACAAAAGATTTGCGAAAAGTAGGATGTGATAAAATTATATAAATAAGTATATGCCATAGCAATATGGTCTATCTAGGATAGCGGCACTGGTTTTATCTAATCAATTTTCTATAGGTACAGTAACATACACTGTGTAAGAATTGTTTAGCAAGCGGTGAGTGTGCGATGTGCCAAATTTTTTTTGCGAATGCCGCTATATTCTGGCTTGAGTGAATGGGTAGGCCGATGCATGCATCATGAAAAGAGAATCATGCTTAAACTAAACTCCCCCCACACGTATAATTTGGATTAGTGAATTGATAGGATAACCAAAAAAGAGTGCTTTAATAAAAACTTTATCATTTCTCTAAGTCTCTTGTTCCTAATCTGGAGGGTTGTCCCTAATGGTTGGTTCTTATCTGTATATAGATGAACCTGAGGTCGGGTCGGGGGAGTACCAGCGCTGGGGAAGACTAGGGTGATAACGGTCACGGTGAGGAAAATGGCAACACCAATGGGAACAGCCATGAGGCCCCACTCTGGTTCCTCCCCTGCCACCACCACCTCCGATGACCATGCGAAGATGATGGCGGAGATGCTGGCTACTCGGCGTGAGTCTGCCCGTGCCTTGGAGATGCTTGCCCAGGCTATTGGTGGCTTCGCCCGTGGAGGCCCCGATGGCAACGGCGGGAACGGGGGTTGTGCCTACGCTGCCACGGGGCCCTATTCCTACCAAGACTTCCTGAAGACACACCCGCCCCCGTTCACGCCAACTGTTGAACCTCTGGATGCAGAGCATTGGCTTTGTATTCTGGAGCAGAAGTTTCAACTGCTCACTCTGACTGAAGAGCAGAAGGTGTGCTTTGCCGCACAACAACTTCTGGGGTCTGCTAGTGCGTGGTGGGATACTTTCAATGCCATGCAGCCAGTGAACCATCGTGTGACTTGGCATGAGTTTACCACTGCTCTTCGTGAGTACTATATTCCCGCTAGTTTGCTAAATAGGAAGTTGACTGAGTTCCTAGATCTAAAGCAAGGGAGTATGACTATGATGGATTATGTGAACAAGTTCAACCATCTTGCACAGTATACTGGGACCCATGTAGACACTGATGAGAAGAAGATGGACCATTTCTACCACGGCCTCTCTTACATCTTGCAAAATGAGCTATACACTGGGGGATATCAGACTTTTGGTGCTTTGATGAATGTAGCCATTGCTATGGAGGGACTTCAGTGTGATTCTCAGGCGGAGTGGAAGCGCAAGCAGGTGACCACTGGATCTTCTAGTCATGCACAGGCTTAGAACATACAGGTTGTGAGGAGGGTGTCCTATCACTCTTCGGGTGGACAGTCATCTCACCAGACTCAACAGACTCACCAGGCACCTCCCACTTAGTACTATGCACCTACTCAGCAGGTGCAGCATGCTCAGGGACAGCAAGTTCTGCCTCATCAGGGACAGGGGAACAAGCCGGGTGTTTGTTTCAAGTATGGCAAGGAGGGCCACTATGCTCGAGAGTGTCCATAGAACCAGCTTGCGCAGTCTTCCCAGCCTTCAGCCAACTCTCATCTGGTCAAGAGGACGATTATCAAGAAGAAGGTGCCCATAAGCCGCTCTGGACAAGTCAACTTCACTCAGGCTGAGGAGATTTTGCAGAATGAACCTGTGATGGCTGGTATGTTTACCATTGATTCCCACCCAGCATATGTGTTGTTTGATTCTAGTGCATCACATTCATTCATGAGCATGGGGTTTGTACAGAGGCACAATATATCTCTTATGGCTATTCCTATTGCCTATAGAATCAGTACTTTGGGTGCGTAGTTGTGCGTTAATACTTGGATGGACACAGTTAGATTAGTGCTATACACTCACACTTACCTCCTCTAGTTCATGGTGCTGTCTAGGTAAGGCATAGATGCAATTCTGGTCATGAACTGGTTGCGAGTTTATGGAGTAGTCTTGAACCTTAAGCAGAGAGTTGTTGAGTTACGACTTCCTTCTTCCAAGGATAGGATGTCTCACCTTATGCCCTCAGATCCAGCCTTACCAGTTGTTGCTCATGTTGAAGGTTCTCTTGATCTTGCTTCTATTCATGTGGTATGTGAGTTTCCAGATGTCTTTCCTAAAGATCTACCTGGGTTGCCATCGAATAGGGACGTGGAGTTTACTATTGAATTAGAACCTAGCATTGCTCCTATTTCACAGCGTCCCTACCACATGGCTCCTAAAGAACTAGCAGAAATGAAGAAGCGATTAGAGAAATTATTGGAGAAGGGCTTTATCCATCCTAGCTCTTCATCATGGGGTTGCCTAGCTATTTTTGTAAAGAAGAAGGACGACACTCTTTGGATGTGTGTGGATTACCGCCCTCTCAATACAGTAACCATTAAGGACAAGTATCCCTTGCCTCATATTGATACTTTGTTCGATCAGTTGGCTGGTGCAAAGGTGTTTCTAAGATTGATCTTCATTCGAGTTATCATCAAATTAAGATCAGACCACAAGATATATCAAAAATAGCTTTCTCTACTAGGTATGGGCTTTATGAGTACCGAGTCATGTCTTTTGGTCTCACCAATGCTCCTGCATTCTTCATGTACCTCATGAATTCAGTCTTTATGCCAGAGTTGGACAAGTTTGTAGTGGTGTTCATTGATGATATTTTGATATACTCCAAGAACAATGAAGAGCATGCACAACATCTTCGGATAGTATTGACTCGGTTAAGGGAACACAAGCTGTATGCTAAATTCAGCAAGTGTGAGTTTTAGTTAGATCGAGTGCAGTTTTTGGGACATATTCTGACACCTGAGGGTATCTCTATGGACCCAAGTAAGGTGCAGGATGTGTTAAATTAGAAGTCTCCAAAGTTAGTGCATCAGATCCATTAGTTCCTTGGTCTTGCTGGTTATTATTGGTGCTTCATTCCTGACTTCTCCAAAATAGCCCAACCAATGACCAAGTTGCTCCAGAAAGATGTCAAGTTTGTATGGAGTCCAGCTTGTGAAGAAGCTTTCCAAGCTCAGAAGCACTTTCTTACCACTGCTCCTGTTCTCGCCCAACAAGATATTGACATGCCATTTGATGTGTATTGTGATGCCTCAAGGACTGGATTAGGATGCGTGCTTATGCAGGATGGACGTGTGATAGCTTATGCTTCACGTCAGCTGAAAAAGCACAAGTTGAATTATCCCACCCATGATTTAGAGATGGCTGCAGTTGTGCACGCTCTAAAAATTTAGAGGCATTATTTGTTAGGAAATAAAGTACATATTTATACGGATCACAAGAGCATCAAAGATATTTTCACTCAGTCCGAGCTGAACATGAGGCAACGGAGATGGCTGGAGCTAATCAAGGATTATAATTTGGAGGTTCATTACCATCCTAGAAAAGCTAATGTAGTAGCTGATGCTTTGAGATGAAAGTAGTATCAAGTTGAAGAAACTCCTTTGTCTCTCAACCATGCAGAGGTGCTAGCTCATATTGCTCTAGTCTCAGATCTACTTGAGCAAATTATTATTGAGCAAAGGCAAGATACTTAAGGAATTCCTCACATTAAGAAGTTAATCGCCGAAGAACGTGGTCCACATTTTAGTATTGATGATCAAGGTGTAGTGAGGTTCAAGAACAGATTGGTTGTTCTGTCAAGTGAGGAGCTTAAGAGAAACATTTTGGATGAAGCTCATAGCTCCAAGTTATCCATCCATCCAGGAAGTAATAAGATGTATCATGATTTGCATCACTTGTATCAGTGGCCAAATATGAAACAGGACATTACCAAATACATCTCAGAATGTGACATTTGTGGAAGGGTTAAGACGGACCATATGCGTACGCCTGGATTTCTATAGCCCTTGCCTATCTCTATTTGGAAATGGGAGGATATTTCTATGGACTTTGTTGTGGGTTTGCCCCGCACGGCAAAGGGGTATGACTCTATTTGGGTCATTGTGGATCGCCTTACCAAGTACGCTCATTTTCTCTCAGTGGATACAAGGTATTCAACCAAGAAGTATGCCAAGTTGTATTTTGATCGGGTTGTGACCCTACATGGAGTTCCTCTTACCATTGTTTCCGATAGAGGGTTAGTCTTTGTCTCTCATTTCTGGGAGCAACTTCAGAAATATCATGGTACTAGTCTCCTCAAAAGTTCAGCTTATCATCTACAAACTGACGGTCAGACAGAAAGAGTCAATCAGGTACTTGAGGATATGTTGAGGGCTTATGTCATCTCTTTTTCAGAGAGGTGGGACAAATGCTTGACTCTAGCTGAGTTTTCTTATAACAATAGTTATCAAGAAAGCATTCATATGGCACCTTTTGAGGCCCTGTATGGCAAGAAATGTAGAACACCTCTTAACTGGGTTGAAGTGGGTGATCATGGTTATTTTGGACCTAATTTTATCAAGGAAGCTCAAGAGCAAGTTAGTGTTATTCAGAGTCATTTGAAGGCAGATTAGAATCATCAGAAAACTTATGCAGACAAGCGAAGAAGACCCTTGCAGTTTGAAGTTGGTGACCATGTGTACCTAAAGGTATCCCCGATGATAGGTGTGCATCAGTTCAGAGTCCGTGGAAAGTTAGCTCCTCGTTATGTCGTACCTTATAAAGTTTTGGAATGATGTGGTTCAGTTGCTTATCGTCTCCAACTTCTAGATATCTTGTCAGCAGTACATAATGTCTTTCATGTTTTCCAATTAAAGAAGTGTGTACAAGTTCCTAAGGAAGTGGTGGAAATTGAAGAACTCCCTCTCCAACCTGATCTTTCTTATATTGAGCATCTTGTTAAAATCTTGGATGAAAAGGAGAGTTACTATAAACAAAGTGGTGAAATTTTATAAAGTCCAGTGGCAAAACCATTCGGAGGACGAAGCAACTTGGGAGCTAGAGAGTTATATTCTAGAGCATTATCCCCATCTTCTCCCCGTTGTATCAAGGTAATAGTTTATGTTAAAAGCTCACTCTTACCCCTTTTTCCTACACTAGGCTCTCACACAAAATCTCAGGACGAGATTTTGTTTAAGGGGGGAGAGAGTTGTAACACCCTCAGTGTTACACCCTAAATCAATTATTAAAACATATCATGAGCATCATGTTTATGTGTTAATGCATGTGATAAAGTGTGTAGATCAATTTCTATAACTCAAAATGATCATAAAAATGCTAAATGAAAGTTAATTCGATAGTTCATGCATATCAAGTAGGGTTTAAAACCAATTTTTATTAAGCAAAAATAATGTAGAACATGTGTGTGATACTTAAATAAAGTTGGAAGTGCAAACTTTGTAGATCACAATAAATTGCTTGCTGTTGAAAAATAATATTGCTTAGTAATATCTTCAATAGCTTAGAAATGCAATTTGAAATAGAGTTCAACTCAAAAAACTTAGGAAAATTTCAAGCTTGTGCACAGCTAGATATTGCTATGATTAGCAAATTATTTTGAGAGATTGGGTTAAAGCGTGGTGTAGTGTTATAGCTCGATTTGGTAGTCTCATATGCCATCTTGAGCATGGTGAAGATGGTTTGGCTCCTGAAGCAATCGTTTAGTCATTTGGGGCACATTAAAATTCATGCGCGTCACATGTCTTGGGTTGGTTGACACCATGTGCGTGGTCACCACGCGGCCTCCCCACGCCACGCACATGGCCGTGTCTCACGCGGTCACCTTGTGCCGCCACGCTGGGTCGGTCGGGCCGCCTAGGCTTGGTCGAGGCTGGCCACAACGAGCTGTTGGCCCCGCGCCTTGCTACCCTGCCTCGCGCTGCTGCCATTGGTGCCGCCATGGCCACGCTGCACTGCTATCGCATCACCGTCCTACTGACCAGCCTTGCATCGCGACGCTGCCGCTGGCGTTGCATCTTTGTCGTGTCCGCGCCTGTCCGCTGTAATCCTACATTGCTGCCGTCCTAGTTCAAGGCCGCCACTGCCGTGCGCACGTGGCTGAGCTACCATCACCATGTCATTTAAGGCACTGTGGCCACGTGGGCCACGCTGGTCGGACGCGCGCACGCCTTGTCTATAGCACCTGCAATTGGGTGTCTTGATTGCACCGCTCGCGTCCCGCCAAGGCTAGGACGAGCCAAGCCCACCTGTCGTGCCCTGTCTCTCTGTCTCTACTGTCGTCGTCGAGCCACGCCATTAAATTCGCCAAGGAAAGATCACCTCAAGTCGATTCATCGCGTTGTTGGCTCTGTCACACAGCTACCATGCTACCTGTCCCCCACCCCGTCTTGAATGGTGCCCAGTCGAGCTCCAATTTTGGAGTTTGTTCTACCACCGTGCCGATAAGGCCATGTCCGGCCACGGGTGTGGGCAGCTCTCCCATCGTCCCTCCTGGGCCAATTCACTTGCACCACTAGCATCGCCTTGACTCCCTCTCCACCTTGCGCGCCTTAGTCAGAGCGCTACTGCCTCCCTTTCATCGCTAACGCGACTGTGCCACCGCGGTGCGCCGCCGCACGGCTAGGCCACACGTGGCCAGCCTTCCTATGTCATCTTCCGCCCCAACTATCACCTCACCCTGGTCCATGGTAGCCTCCTGACGCTCACGCGCTAATCAATTAGGGCTGTAGCTACCCCAGCCCATCGGAACAGTGGTGTCGCTGTTGCGGATGGCCGCACGCCGTTGTAGCCTTCCCTAGCCAGTCATGTCACCCTACACCACCGCTTAGCATAGCCGCTCGGGTCAGAGACGGTGATCGATCCATTAGGTGGGCCCACAGGTCCCAGTTGGCCGACGTAGGCGCTCAGTGCCGCTGCTCACCGTGCCGCCGTGCACTGAGTCGTTGGGGTGTGCGCGGGTGAATTAGGGAAAGGCCAGGGGGTTAAGTGAGAAGTTATGAGAGAGGAGGAAATAGTGTTAGTACTTAGTTGTAATTCGGGAGAAGTGCGAGGTCTATTTGGCAAAAAATGTCAGCGCGTGGGGTTTCCCGCCGCGTGCTGCGTCGCGTGGGCCGCGTGGGAGAATTCATTTTTCTTTTTCATAAGGAATTAGAAATAGTTTTCTAATATAATTTTTGAGCTGATCTTTGGTAAATCATATAAAATCATGTAGGTGTCCAAAAATTGTGAAACAAATTTTGGTAAGTTCCTAAAATTGTGCTCTATCTGTTAATGTACTTAGTTCATATATATACATGTTGATACCAGGAGCTATTAAATCATTTGAAAATATTTAATATTGTTAGGAGAATTATTGTAGGAATTTTTGTGGTAAATTGGTGTTAGCTTTAGTCCTAAAATTTTTACGATAACTTCATTGTATTATTATGTGCTCATAGTAATTTTTGTAGCTTTAAAATAGACTAAACATAAGGGTAGTTAAATGCTCTTTGTTTTAAATAGACATTAAATCATTAGTAGAAATAAAGATATATCCTTTATTTGTAAAGCTAGGTGTTTGTTAGTTGAACCCAACACTTTGCTTGGTAAAGATGATAGTTAGCTTAGTGCCTTAGTCATTAGGGCTAGCTTAGTAGCTTAGTATGTGTATTCTTATTTTAAGAGTTACTGTTGCATAAATGCTAAGTGTTGCATCGTCATTGCATGCATGTATAGAACGAGTTGGTGGAGTTCGTGACCACAGGATAGCAGGAGTACAAGGAG
The DNA here is from genome assembly GCF_019320115.1 of Miscanthus floridulus. Lineage (NCBI taxonomy): Eukaryota > Viridiplantae > Streptophyta > Magnoliopsida > Poales > Poaceae > Miscanthus > Miscanthus floridulus. The sequence goes on along the minus strand of NC_089593.1, from coordinate 25,455,849 downwards.
GTGATTGAGGAGTACGAGGAGGAGGTTCTCGTACAGGAGGAAGACTCGGAGCCACTGACGACTGACTTAGCTGACACTTCGCCTGCCCAAGGCAAGCCCCGGTGCATAACCCTTATTTTGAATAATCACTGAATATATATATGTGATGTGCATTTATGTTACATGATTTATATTGAAACTACATGCATAGATAAACCTAACTATGAGTCCTACTAGCATAGGTCGAGTAGCTGCTATGCTTAGGCTATCGGTAGCATGAGTAACATGTCGTTACTCACAATAGGTGATTATTATTATTACTCTCATGATAAAATGGTGAAAGAAAATGGAGACCGGGTAGGGATATGGTACGGGTATTGGTGGGTGTAATTGGTTATGTCCCACGGCCAATGGAGCATAGCTTGGTTATATTGTTTTCTCTGTCTATGTCGGTTAAGGACCGTCCGTTGCTATGGACGATAGTTAGGTCACAGACTTATTATCCTGAACACATACTTGCTTATGGGAGTGGGAAGACTGGTTGCCCTCTTGTCATGGGTTCCGGCTCTTTTCGAACCGACTGATTGGAGGCGGGGATGATGAAGGTCTAAGCACCACACTGAGTCCGGGACTCAGGAGTGGTGGCTTGGAGTCCAAGTTTGGATGGGGACCTAGACCCCTTGACTGGAGAGTGGTGGGTTGGTCTTGCTTGTGCCTGGGGTACAAGCGGGGCATGTGTTTCGAGGTACCCAGCTGGGATACATTGGTTCGTAAATCGCCATGTGATACGGTACGACTTGGCTATGATCTAGCACCGTAGTAAGAACTAAAAGATGAAAGGGAATGAATGGGTCTGATTACTCAACTCTTGCTTGAAAGTAGAACATATGCTTACATAGAATGGTTAGCTAATGAAGTAATCATGACAGCTAACAAAATACATACATAAGGATTCACTACTAGTAATGCTTTTTGCAAAAAGGAAACCCAACAAACCATAAAATTTATCATATCCTTTAGAGTCGGGAAATTATTCTCACTAGTCGAGTAAGTCTTGCGAGTACATTGTATACTTAGGATTTACTTACCCCTGTTGCAGGTGTAGCTTGGGGAGTGGTTGTTGTGTAGAGGATTCTTCTAGTGGGCACAGACGAATCCTTGTATCTTATCGTTAGATGTTTATTTCAATTCCGCTGTTTAAATTCCGCACTCTGAACTTGGTATTGTAATAATATATTTTCGAGACTCTTGTTGTATGAAATGGACTAAGTATTGTAAACTAGTTCTCATTATTGGATTCTAGGTGTAAAATGTGGATTGTTCGAGTTCTCCCTTGGGGTGTGCTCGATGGAATTGTCCGATGTAGCCAACTTTTGGGGTGCTTAGTGTCTAGCAGAAGACGAGCGCCTCCGAAGGTGTGTTATTTCGAATAGTTTTGCCATAGTCACCTGCCCCGCTTGTGGATGCGCATCGCGGATGCGTCTGCCGGCCTCAGGGCCCGTACGGTGACCCACGGTGGCGCCCCAGCAGCTGAGACGGATTAGTGTGGTAGGTGGGTCCCATTGCAACATGTGCAACACCAGATCTACTTTTGCAACATCCATATAAAACACTTGCAACATACGTCCAAAACAACTGAAACACTTGTAACATACGTCTGAAATACTTTTAAAACACTAGAAAAAACTTGAAAACACGTGTGTAGCCATTGCAAACATATGCAACATGCAGGTGAAACACTAGCAACATACGTATGAGACACCTGAAATATTTAAAACATACGCTTGCAACATGTATGTATATACAACATCCAGATAAGACACTTGCAACATACGTCTGAAACTATGAAACATTTTGAATAAACTCTGGTAACATGTGTACAACGATTGCAACATGTGCAACATCTCAATCTATTTTCGTAACATCCAAATAAAACACTTGCAACCTCTAAAACATTTGAAACACTTGAAACATACTTTTGCAATATGCACTTTCAGCGAACATCTTCTTGCTACGTGGGAGAATCAAGGCTCGTCGGCATGTAGAGTTCACCGGTGTAGAGTTTGCCGCTCCGGTGGAGAAGGCCGTGATAGATATGGCACGAGCTGTCACCGCTCTGGTGGAGAAGGTGGTTCGCGCGCTGGAGAAGGCCGCGAAGGGCAAGAGGCTCGATGGAGATGGAGGGAGGTGGGTGGCGGCGCTCTGGTGGTGGAGATGCCGGCGGACGGGCCTAAGGACGCTGTGGAGAACGACGAGGTGGCGCCGCAGAGCGTGGTCGTGGTGGAGCACGGTTGCGGCGCTGCGGTGGAGAGCTTTCTGGAGAATGGAGACAACAGGCTATGGTTAAAGGCGAGTGAATGAGAGGATACGACTGTTGAGCCGCTGCTCTGGTGTCGTGGCTTGCGAATAGGAACGTCCGGACGATTGAACGCTCTGACCACAATATTTCCAAAAAGATAAATGCCTAAGATAGTCTTGTCTGTTCATATAATGCCAACTTTGTGAAAAACTAGTTATTCTCTCTTGAGACCACATTTGACCATTCCGTTTAAACACAATTCCATAACACCGAGCTGGGGTCCGATCCAGATAACAACTCACAATTTATTTTGCCATATCAGACGCAATTCATCTTGTCATCACACACAAATTAGACTAGAATATAATTGAAGGACTCGGCTAAAGCACGAATGCTTTGCATTTAACTCATCGCACACAAATTCGACAATATGTTCGTGAGGGGTCATGACAGACGTGTTTTGCCTATACACGTATGTGATGGGGGGTTCATCACAGACGCATTTTATCTATACATGTCTGTGATGATGAATTGAAAAAAAAAATTCTCAATGCCAGGGTCTTATATACATCATACATGACACGTCAAATTAATTAGCAACTGCTAATTAACAATTGCATATACATGAAGTAATTTCAAAAGCCATTACAGGTCCCTCCAACATACTGCAAGTAATATCAAGCTGCAGGAAGGGCATATATACATGAAGTAATATCTAAAGCTCATCATGTTTCACAGTTACTGCATTATTAAAAATTAAGGTCGGAAAACTTTATGGCATGATGTATACACTTCCGTATGAAACTAAACTAGTGAAGGAACCAACCAGAATCAGCTTCTCCTAAGAAAGAGAGATCTCCCTGGCTGCAGATTCCGGTGAATCCGAACCATGCACACAATTTTTCTCTGAGTCCTGCCCACACATTGCTCTAATGCTGAAATGACAAAGAATACTGTTGGTGACCACAAAAAAGAAAAATGAATAGAGTAATGCAATTTAAAATGTATTCAAGCCCATAACTGGTTCAAGGAAAAAATTATACTCCTTCCGTTCCAAATTATAAGTCGCTTTGACTTTTTTTGGTATATCCATTTTGCAATGAATCTAGAAATTATAAGTAGTTTTTAACCTGTTTGGATGAGATGTTTTGGCCTTTCTTGCATCAGTTGGTCCAATCAAAGTTTGCCATTGTGCAATGGCATCAGGTCTTTCCAGAAGCATAGCAAGAATTGGACCACTAAAGATGAACACAAACAAAAATGTCATGATACAAACTGTTAGTGCCAATGTTAGCCTCAAAGCGCCTAATGCAAATGTACGAGTTAAACTGAACAGAATTTGCAATCCGGGAATAAAAGGGTCAATGAAGATTCAGATATAGTGTGTACTACCAAAGAACGACTCACCTATCCAGAGATCTTTAGAAGCAATTGCTTCTAGTACAATTGTAGCACATTATAAGGCTCTTGCAAGCCAGCAAACTCCCTCTTTTAGTCGGTTGCTACCAATCTTCAGTTTCTGGGCTCAAGGTGCTAGACACGGCTGGGCTCAGTATAATTGTAGGACTGAGAACAAAGAGTGATATCTTACCGTGGCAAAGAATTATGTTGACTCTCAAGTGGAGTTCCTGTAGAAAAACTGATATTAAAAATAGAAAATTATTAAACTCTGTAAAATACTTCATACATTTGCATCTCCATATTTTCTTAGGCATGGAAAGATATAGGGAGCAGAATTCTTAGCAGCAACAGCCAAAGGACAGGAGTAGCTAAGGCCATGTTTGGTTGAGCTGTGGCTGTGGGAAAAAGCTGCTGTAGGCTGTGAGCTATGGAAAAGCTGCTGTGGGCTGTGAGCTGTAGAAAAGCTGAAAGCTGTTTGGTTAAACAAGTATAAAATATACCTTTTATCTTTATCTCTCTTGAAACAACTATGGAAGAGCTTTTTATTCCACCAATTTCGAAAAGCAGAAAGCCAAAAGCCAAAAGCAGGGTCAAACCAGCTTTCAAAAATAAACTACGGAAAAGCAGCTGCTTCTGAAAAAGCACCCTCCAAAAGCAGCCCCTTTGGTTGGGCTTTTGGCTTTTGGGGCCAAAAGCCAAAGCCAAAAGGCCAACCAAACAGGGCCTAAGAATGACAAGGTTACCTTGTATTTTTTTTTTCTGTATATCAGAAAGTGAAAAGGATATCGATGGACCAATAGATATATATGTTCCCTGCAGGTAACTGCTAGGAGGAAAAAGATGAAAAATAATCAGGTGTCGAGCTTTGTGACAGTTTTTCCTTTTAAGGAAAAGATGCCAGTCTTAGCAGGAAAGTATTTACAGCCTTGCTAAGTGCTAGACCAGAAGGAAACTACTCTAATGACTGACAACATACAGGATAACCACAACTAACAACTATAAATAGGTGAAACTACTTGGTAACACATGTTTTATACGATCGATGCTTTTGGAACAACAAACGAAGATTGTGACATATAAATTAGTGTAAATTACTACTAGTAATCTACAGCTCTTTCATTTTGAGCAACAAAAGGTGCAGAAGACTGTCCACCATACAAGGTATTTTCATTTTCAGTAAACTACTACTATTAAAATTTCACAAACCACAGAAAATAATTGATCACTTGTACTTACCAGATGAGACATAGCAATGTTCATGGGATCTTGCATGTGAAAGGCAAGTTGACAATCAGCTAAGCTTGAATTTATGCCTTGCTGGGACAAACACAGGAGAAATCATAAAAACAAAGGTTTTCAGAAAGCGATTCGTGTATGATTTCACATGTGCAGAAAGAAATCCCCTACAACTTTCATATTATCACGTTTCAAACGAAAGGCCATTTAATACGCAAAAAGCCAGAACTACACAAGCTGTAATTTCACCACACATGTTAAATGTTTTTCTGACTACAGCACAAACAAGCTAAACATTTTTCCCTCATCTCAAACTACAGTACAAACAAAAGGCTAATGATTAAGAAGGGAACTACAGCACAAACAAAAGGCTACAGAGCAAACCTTCCGTTAACAGAAGCGTCAGAAGCACTATCTCTGATCCTAGAATCATTTAAAAAAAAAAAAAAACTCTGATCCTAGAAGTACAGAAAGAGAGAAACCAGTTACTAACAATACAGAGACATGAATTTCAAAATGATTCAATAAGAAACGTCCTAAAAGAATGATGTGCATTCTAACCATAATGCTCACACAGCCTTGGTCTTAACCTAACCAACTTCAGTACAAAGCAATTACATTGAGATGATAATGTGGCTCTATTTTGCAGAAACTGGACAGCTCCAACTCAATATCATCGACATGGGTATGAGAAACTGAAATTATTAGCTAAGAGTTACTGATCTAAATTCATTTACAGGAAACACATGTAATGGAAATTTTTATACTGATCAACAAGCATAAGCATAGTATGAAGTATTACTGTATTAGGCACCATGGCACTAGTAATAAACAAATCACAGAGGCACAGATCACAAACTGTAGTTCAGGAAAAGAGGAATGAACTAAGTAAAGTTGTGAAGGCACAGGCACACATTCACATAAAGCATATACCTACATAATAACAGGACACAGTCATACATCTACCAGGCTCTAGCATCTCAGGGTCCCAAGCAGTACATATTCTCAATGCTTGTGTGGACGCACCAAAAGTATATCTAGCCAAAAGATCGTTCAAGCATGTGGCCTTATGTAAACAGTAAAATACATATATAATCAGAGTAGAAGCATGTGGCCTTATGTTCAGAGATGTTAAGTCAGTAAAAAATTTGACTCGTACCTACTTTCATCATCAGTAGAACCATCTGGCCTTATGTTCAAGCATGTTCAGAGTAGAAGCTAGGCTAGTTAACAACCTAAACTCAGTTTCTGATCATCATCATTTGTTTCGTTGACCAAATTAATGTATTCCGATGGCTCTCGTCTCGCCTACGGCGCCCCTCGCGCCGTCCCCGCCGCCCCAACCGCCACCGCCGCTCCCCCTCTCGCCGCCCATCACCTCCACCCTCCTCTTCTCAACCACCAATGCTAGCCCGCCCGCCGCTGCGCACCCGTCGCCGGAGGCGCTCCTGCCGTCGCCTTGTCCTGAGCAACCCGATGACCGCCCCCGAGCCGCAGCGAAGATCGCCGCCATGGTCGACATTGGGAGGCCGGGCCTCGGTTTCCAGGAGCTTCTTCTCCATGATTGCTACTCCACGGCGGCGCCTTCGTTCCTGGGCGCTGCTCTTCCCGAGCCAGGTACTCTCTGGCTCACTCCGTCCACCTCCTCCGTTCCGATCAGCCTGAACTCCAAGCAAGTTTCCAACATTCTTTCCTTCTGCCTCACTGCTCCTCCGGTGGTGTTGAAAGCTCGCTCCAGTGGTCCGTTTGTGTTCTGGGTGACTGTCGGTCTGTCGCGTCGCAGAACGTAGCTCGTTTAGTTGCTTTGCGTGGCCTCCTCCGCTTAGGCTCCATGGAGCTTGTCGTCCATGGCGATGCGGCTGAGGCGGCGGCCGCCCGGCTAGCCCTAGCCTTCAATGCGCCCCAACTACCTTCCACCCACTCGTGCGCCACTGTTCATGCCAGGGAGACAAAACGTTCGTGCACGCGGCGCCCTTTTCTCATTACGCCTGGGAGACGCTCCCCCCTACCAGCGACCCTGTGCCCATGGCGGTCACCGCGCCTATCCAGGCTAATGCGGGGGTTCAGGTGAATCCCCCCGCGCGTGCCTTCAACGACAACATCTCGCTGACCACCACTGAGGTGGATTCGGAGGGATCTACTCTCCAGGGCTCTTCCCAGCCCTCGACGCCGCGCTCTGAGCTGGATCTGGGCGTGCTCTGGATGCCCAACTCCGGCGACATGGAGTTCGCCTCGCGCGTCGCCTACGCCTCCATCAACATCGACGCGCCGACTGACAGCCCGGCTCCGTTCATCCATGCTGCGGTCTTCTCCGTGGCCAGCGACGTCCACTACCGTATGTTCCCCTCGTCCCAAGGGGATATGATGCTCGTGTTCGATTCTTCCATCGAACGCGACATGGTGGTTTCGCCGCTGCAGCTGCGTCCCCGCCGTGGCCGCCGTCCGACGGTCCGACTGGCCGTGCCGCTCGTCATGACGGTGCCTCCTCCATCACCCCGCTCCCCTCGCCGCCTGCTCTGCTGCCGCGCACGGCTGGGCGTCCTCCACAGCGCGCCAGTACCAGACTCGCGGCTAGGGACCCGGGCAACTTCGTGGACATGACCTCCAAGGCGGTGTCCCGCAAAGCCTCGCAGGAGAGTCTTGCTCCTTGCTCCGATGAGCTCAAGAAGCAGGTCACTTCGAGCCGTGTCGTCCTCAAGAAGAAGAACCCCCTCAAGGCGCTGGACCTCTCTCGGCTTGCCAAGGCGGCTGGCCTCGATGGCTCCAGGCGGCGTGCGGTTGCGGTGGCGGCAGGCGGCAGCCACCGGACGTTACCCATGGTCGTTCCCCTCACGTGTTGCCTGCTTCGTTTGCATTTGGTGTTGCTGTGTCTTAGGTCTGTGTTCGTCTACTTAGCTCTGAACTCGTCCAGCTTTCGTGCTTGTGTCAACTTGTTGTACCAGCTTGAAGTACCCATGAATCGTTTGTTTCGCAATTTTATCTTACTCTCCTGGAATGTTTGTGGCCTTGGCCAAGATGAAAAATGCGCTGTTGTTCGTGACAACATCGCTAAGAACCGTCCTCAGCTTGCCTGCCTTCAGGAGACCAAGCTGGATACCGTTAGTGATCGCTGCGTTCGCTCCTTCATCCCCTCTAACCTTGACGCTTACCATGCGACCCCGGCTGTTGGTTCGCGCGGCGGACTCCTGACTGCGTGTGCGTGGTGTTCGAACCTCTTCACCATGACTGACCAATGCTCCTCTGACTACACCCACTACCGTGTTCCTCCGTTCCAACACCTCTGACCTCCGGTTCGTGGTGACCAACGTTATGGTCCTTCCGATCACAGCTTTACACTGACCAATTCCTGGCGGAGTTGAGTACTGTCGCTGCCACCATCTCGGACCCATGGATTCTGATCGGTGATTTCAACCTCACCCGCTGTCGCTCCGTAAAGAACACGCCGGCTTTCAACTCTTCTCTCGCCACGCGCTTCAACCACGCCATCGACACGCTGCAGCTTATTATCGAACTACCCCTCCTCGATCGGTTGTTCACCTGGACTAACACATACGCTTGCTAGGCTGGATCGAGCTCTCATCAACATCTCCTTCAGTGACGCCTTCCCTGGCACCACCCTCACCTCTGGTAATCGCCCCACATCTGACTGTAGAACTTATAGGACCATTATGAGCATAGATCTAGTCGGGTACTTACTGTTGAATAGTATCATGAATTCTAGAACGTCTACTAGAGCAGTAACAGTAGGTAGAATGAGAGAAAGGGAGAGGTAGAAGATGAACATGTCAAACCTGACACCACAGTGGAGGAAGATCCGCTCGTGTTTGCCATGAAGTCGATGTAGCTCTCTTTCATTTTCTGTTTACATCCGCAGACGAGGATACATTCTCATTGTCGCACGCAACGTTCCCATCATCGCATACAACATTTACATCATCACGTAGTGATAACAAATAAAGCTTATTTTGTAAGATAGCAAGACCAACACATGCATTATTAAATGTTATCTTAGATTTGCCATTTCCAAAATGACAATCATATCCATTATTGTCCAAGCATGAAACACTAATCAAGTTTCTCTGTAACGAGGGAACATAAAGAACATCTCTAAGTATAAGTGTGAAGCCATCAACAAGCTCTAGAGAAAGACCGCTAATGGCTTCAACATATGTTCGGACTCCATTTGCAACTTTAATGTATCTTTCGCTTTTTTGTGTAGTCATCGTCGAACGGAATCCCTATAAAGAATTAGCAACATAAACAGTTGCACCTGAGTCAATCCACCAAGTAGATTTCGAATACTGTACATACAGGTATTCATTTATGAACGTAATAATGTTCTCACCTTTCTTTGCCATGATCATCTTTAAGTAATCGGGACAATCTTTCTTATAATGTCTTGTCTTCTTGTAATAGAGACATTGATCTTTCTCTATTGTGAACTTATTTTGCTGAGGCTGATGCAGTATGGGACCCTTTTCCTTTGACTTTAAGGAGTTAGTATTATTTTTTTTTTCTTATTGTCTTTCAGATAATTGATAGTGCCACCATTGGCAGCTTTCATTCTCTTCTCCTCTTGCACACATATAGCCATGAGCCTCTCCATGTCACATTTCTCGGGATGTATGTTGTAGTTGACAACAAAAGTATCAAACTCTTTTGCCAATGAAGCAAAAATCAGATGGATAAGGAACTCTTCCTTGAGAGCCAGATCCATTGATTTTAGCTTGGATGCCAAATTACTCATCCTTAGTATGTGCTCTCTTATGCCACCATTACCTGAGTACCTCTCCGTCACCAGCTGCTTTATCAGCTGGGTAGCATATGTCTTTGAAGAGCCAGTGAACTGACTCTTTATTCTTTTGAGGTACTCGGTGACGACGGTGTCACACTCTGGGATTGAGCCCACAATTATAGGCTCAATCGTGTTCTTTATCACAGCCAAACATTTCTTGTTGGCAGTGACCCACTTCCTATGCTCAAGGTCATAGGACATTCTTTGGGATGCAAAATCCCTCTCTTTGGTTGCCCAAGCGGCATCAGCCTCATTTGTCTCCCTTACCGGTGCCATAGGCTCAGTGGGACACTATGAGGTGACTACCCAGTCCACCTCAACCAAGATAAAGGCCAGGTTAATCTTTTTCTTCTACTCCGTGTAGTTATCACCTTTGAGAGTGGGGATCTTTTTGATACAACCCATCAAGTTGTATCCGCCTGAAAACACAATTCATATAGAGTGAGAACATAAATAACAACAATAACAATTGTATGCCTTAGTTCCAATATTGGTCAAAATTAATGTAACACCCGGTTTTAAGGACAAAGCCGAATGCACACCATATGTGAGCCTAGTAATCAAACCTCACATATAGCTACAAATGAAGGGGCAATATCAATTCACAATGCTTAATATATAGCGAACTTAGCAAAAGAGATAACCTTAGAAAGCAATCAACGGGTAAACAACTCTGATCTCCAGGTGCAGACTTCACTCCACTGGATCCAACTGACTAGTTGATCACAAGCCTAACTTCTCAAGTCTCTGACAAACTGTTATCCGGCCTGAGGTGTGGGGGAAATTGCAAGAGTGAGTCCATATCGAACTCCGCAAATATAGCAACAAGGTAGTGTATTCCATAGCCACATGATCAAGTATAATTGAATAATAAATAGCTCAAAATAACTCAGTTAAGCATAATTTAACAAGTGCTCATCTTTGGCGTAAGAATCCCTTGGCCGCTCGTGACCGTGAGCACGGCTGATATATCAGTTTATTAAACTCTGCGCAGAGGTGTACACTTTCACTGTAAGTCGTGAATTGCCCTTTCGCCTGAGGTCGCGAGCCTCTTAACCCTCTACAAAGGAAGGCCAGCAGGGTTCACTATGAAGCCTTTCAAAGGTTCCGTCTAACCGGGAAGGGCCGCAGGGTCATCGGATATAGGAACCCCCCTTCCAAAAAAAGGCCGCTACCATAGCTAGGCTCAACAGGACAGAGGCTATCCTATACCCAACTCGCAGTATCCTCTAAGCTAGCTAGAAAAAGACCTCATACTGAGCTAAAGCCAGAGCCATATAGCCCTCATAGTTGTACTGTAAGTCCCGGATGATCACTTTCAAATGAGACCTTGTGGAGAGGGAATTTAACCCTCCTGTTGTTGCTAACAAGTCATCTTTTATGTTTATAGCATATTCATTAATCAAGTTTCAAGATCATGGTCACAGAAAGAAAACCCAAACTATACTTGCCTTAAACACCGATCCTTTGGTAAGCTTTAATCTTCAACGTTTTCTTCTTCTTCTTCTTGATCTCCAACTTCTTATAGATCACCAACGCAAAACTCACCGATTGGACAAGACCGAAAAGCACAACACAAACATCCGAACAAGCATGCATAGCAAACATACTAGATTAGAACAATACACCAATCAATGAAAAGATTCGAAATCTAATCTACGCATTGCTACGATCACACACACGCGAAAGGCACACTAATCGGAGCTACGGTAAAACAGAAACATCTATCGAAGAATTTACGTTGGAAAGAAAACTATATGCTTTATCTATTTTAATGATCATAAAACATGTATAAGATATCTCAGGGGAATATCTAAAATTGAGTTAAGTCATTTTATACTTGAGTTATTAGATTTAGAAAACTAAGATAAATTAATCATATCTTAATTATAAATATTTTGATATCTTTTATGCAAATTAAATTGAAATATAATAACAAATGAGAGTATATATATTCAAAGTATATATGTCACATTTAAACTTGGCAAATTACAATTTAAAGATATACATGTTTATGTCACTAATTAATCATATTTTATTAATCAACATATCTCATATTATATAAAGTATTTAAACTTTACTTTGGAAATATAGAACATGTGAGAGCAACTAATAGAACAATTATATTATGTCTCATAATTAATCTAAGCAAGTCATAATTAAAAGGGCATTAATGTTGGCATACGTCATATTTTATAATTATAAAAGATTATATATACTTTTAGTCATTTAAACATCTATAAATTAAAAACATAAATCATGTGAGGGCATCTATTCATACTTAACACATATGCAACATTCAACTAATTATAATCTAAGACTATACTGAAGTTACTGATTAATCAAATTAACAGATTATGTATAATCACCGAGATATAAAACCTATATTGTTTCTAGTTATAAAACTAATTATAAGCATGTTAACCAATTTAATATTTAGCTATATATGAAAAATCATGTGACATGAAAACCATTAGCGCTACTGCGTAGAGCACTTCGACACGAAACTAATGCAACGAGAATGAGACGAAATGGAGCTAAAATAATGAAACGGCGAAGGATTAAAGATCAATGATAATTACCGAATGACAATCTTGTAAATACTCCATCTTCTACCTCTATTCGTCTTCACGTACGCAGCCATGGGGAAACTACTGTTGCAGCTTTGTTCCACCATGCAGGGAGAGGAGGGGGCCTCGACCAGCATGGAGGGATGACCGACCGGTCGCGGCCGGCGGCGGCGTGACGCCAGGCCACATGGCCCACAGAGCCGGGTTGACCCGCACCACCGTGCAAGGTGCGTCGGCGGCCTTGCCCTGCCAAGCAGGGCACGTGAGACCAGGGGCCGAAGCGCGGGGGTGAACGCGCGGGGCTGGGGCATCAGGCAGCTGTGCGGTCGACCTCCTGGTGGCGGCGCACGGGACCAGCTCTGGCCGGAACGGAGAAGGAAAGATGCCGGCCATGGATGTCCTCGTCGGGAAAGAGAGAGAACTGTTAGGGAAAGCATCAAACGGACATGGATTCGAGAAACGAAAGACATGATGGCGTAGAGGACGAAGAGGGCTACCTTCTAGTGGTGGAGGTTGTCGTCGGGAACGGACGAGATGGCTAGAAAAGCTCGCCGAAGAGTTCGCCGGAAACCTAGCTGTGGAGAACTTCGGCGTTCGATCTGCGGGGCTACGTGTGGCGGCTCGAAAAACGGACTGTACTTCTGGAATCCTCGCATCGAGGGCTACGCCGGCATATATATATATATATATATATACGTAGGGTTTGGATATTTTGGAAATCCGAGATATTTTAGTAAATATTGATTTTCGGAATTAAAATAATTACAGAAAATCAGGAATTACTATTTGGGCTCCGAAAAATATCTTCGAGCTCCGAAAAATTCCATAAAAATTCCTAGGAATAGATAAGAGGATAAGGAACACAACCAAAGTGGTTTAGCTCCCGAGAAAGACTTTTGCATTGATCAAGGAAAAAGATAAAACTCCAAGAAATATGAATTTAATTCCGAAAAAGGTCGGAAAGATTCCCGGAAAGAGAGGCATCGTCCTAACGTGTCTCAAAACCTTTTCCATGCCTTTAGATTTTAAAAACAAGGCATCTTATCTAACTTTTATTTTTGCAAATTTTCAAATTCTTTTTAAACCACTACTTGAAAGCAATATTTTAAAGATTGAGATTTGAATTTATTTTCCAAACCACTCATCACAAAAGTATCAATGCAACGGCATGTATGCGCAAACATGTTGTTACCCTTATGTTGGATTTTAATTTAAAGAAAAATTTCTTTTACCTATGTTTTTATGAGCACAAAACTACAAAATAAATCATTTTTACTCTATTTCTAAAAGTGCAAAATTTGGGGTGTTACAATTCTACCCCCCTTAAGATGAATCTCGTCCTCGAGATTCGGAAGATGATGATCAAGACACTAGAATACACACTGCCATTGGATCTTCACTTTCTCGAGTAGTTCCACCGTCTTGACAAAGATTCCTCTTGACTTTTACTCCAAATAGCATACTCGCTGATCCCAAGATGTTGATAGGCCCTCTAATTAACTCTCAAGTATCCACAAACCAACTCTCTGGTACTCTTCCAATTGTTAGGCCTCTTCTCTTTTCCTTTTTAACAACCTCAATGAACTGTTGCAGCTGGGTGCTAGCTTATTCTTCACACTGACACTCCATATGCTTCTCACAAAGACTACTTTGGAATCCATTGGGTGACAAACTCTTGTCCTCACTAATTCCAAAATGTAACACAATACTTCTCAACATGTCTTGCTAGATTTTTTTAGTCCAAGATATCAAATCGACTACTTCATACATCCATATTCCAATTGATCCTTATTATTCTCTTAGTCCAAAGTAGATTCCAACTTCAAAACACTATTAACTATATATATGCTCAGGTTGAGTTGTGACTCTTAAACACAAAACTTAATCCATGGTGTCGTCCAATCTTCTTAGCATAGCTCTTCCAATTTGCTAACGGCATTGGCAACGACTTTTATTTCTTCTAAAGATAACACATACTTCTAAACCAAAAACATTTGGTTAATTGAACCCACACTGATGTCACAATCTCAAACCAACTTACTGAAAATGACCCTTAGATTCTTATGATTCACGTAGATATCACTCTTCATGTCCAAGTAGATAATACCACTATGCTCCACAATGGATAACTCCAGATCTCATATGTCAAATAGTCCATCTCAAGCCTCCATAGTTGTCTTGATGCACAATTCACTGCTTTTCTTACATAGAGCACATCCATATCCTTGCCAACCGCTTTATAAAAGAAACTCTTGTGTTCAACACTATAATACCTCTAATGAACGTGTGATAGAATCTTACCATTCCGAGGAACTCTGAATCACTCTTGCATACTTAAGCGGGTTCCAGCTCAACACATCTCTCTTGAGCGATTGTCCGTATAATTCTATCATTAGAGACATCCCACAACCAAAAAGAGAACTCCATCCAAACTAAACTCACTTAAGTTGCCAAAGAACCAACTGTAGAGAAGTCCAATCATCATATTTTCGTATGCCATCAGTGCCAACTTGTCTTGAGTTGAAGGTTGAACTCCCAAGTGATGATAGCTTGAAGCGAAGACCAATCCTGACAAAATATTTGAGCTCCTTGTAGATGATCCAACCTGTTAACAATCTTGAACAAAGATCCTTGTGTCTAATAGTGATTCCTCAACCATAGGAATAACCGACACTTGCAAGTGAAGCTCTAGATTGTATGAGACCTCCATCTTGCGATTCCTTTATGCCTTGGCTACCCCCCTTAAGAAAAGATCAAGTAGGGGCACCAAAGGATAGCTTGCTTCTTCTCCTATTTGATCTATCCAATATATTCCAAATAAACTTATGTGCAAAAACAATCTGATTTCTCCAGCGAGTAAAAAAAAATAGCAGAATAGTAAAACTGCTATAACTCCTGTTCTATAAATCCAATAGTATTGTACTTTACACCGTTGGAAAGCTCATGAAATTATCTACAACGTTTATTTAGACCATGTTCTCTGATTCTGAAGTTAAGTTGATAAAAAACAGACCACAACAGAAGCTGGTTTCAGATTCCGGACAGAACAGTAACTTCAGATTATGACAGGTATAACTTTTAATCCAGAACTAATAATGAGGTGATTCTTGCGGCATTGGAAAGATACAGAGGTCTATTTATTCCCACAAAAATTTCATAGCCATTGCTCGAACAGGTAAAAAGTTATGACCAGAACACCACAGACTGCTCTAGATTTCTGACAGCACAGATACATCCTCTTATGATTTTCATAACTCCATAACCATAATAGCTATCAGGGTGATTCTTGAGGTTAGAGAAACATGTTGAAGTCTAGTATTCTCTAAAAGTTTACCATGATTTTTGATTGCCCGAAAACAGAGATATAAACCAAGGATGACAGGTTGCTCTAGAAAGATAGGATAGGAAAACAGGAGAAAACCAAAACCCAACTATCTATTCATTAATCCTTATGTCTTATGCTTATAAACTAAATGAATTTGTGGAAAATACCACAAAATCATTGCACTCATTACAAAGATTCAAAACAAAACATAATCATAATGACAAGCCAACAAGCAATTAGGGTGCACAATTCAATCATTGACTTACACTTGCGATACTATCGTCTTCTTCATATTATGGGTAAAGATCCTATAGCTTAACTTCAAATTACGCGAGAAGGTGGTAAGACAAGATTCTAAAAGCATATCAAAGCAAGGAGTAGATGGGAACAAAAAGCTTTTAAAGAAGCATCAAGGAGGGGACAAATATCAAGGGTAAGAATGTAGTAGGAAAGAAAATATCAAGGTTTATAGAACACGGATTTTTGCTGTAACTTGTAAACCTTAGAACGACCAGTTTCTACTAGGATTGCGTCCTACAGTCAGCATTGCTCTAATACCACTTGTAACACCCGGTTTTAAGGACAAAGCCGAATGCACACCATATGTGAGCCCTAGTAATCAAACCTCACATATAGCTACAAATAAAGGGGCAGTATCAATTCACAATGCTTAATATATAGCGAACTTAGCAAAAGAGATAACATTAGAAAGCAATCAACGGGTAAACAACTCTGATCTCCGGGTGCAGACTTCACTCCACTGGATCCAACTGACTGGTTGATCACAAGCCTAACTTCTCAAGTCTCTGACAAACTGTTATCCGGCCTGAGGTGTGGGGGAAATTGCAAGAGTGAGTCCATGTCGAACTCCACAAATATAGCAACAAGGTAGTGTATTCCATAGCCACATGATCAAGTATAATTGAATAATAAATAGCTCAAAATAACTCAGTTAAGCATAATTTAACAAGTGCTCATCTTTGGCGTAAGAATCCCTTGGCCGCTCGTGACCGTGAGCACGGCTGGTATATCAGTTTATTAAACTCTGTGCAGAGGTGTACACTTTCACTGTGAGTCGTGAATTGCCCTTTCGCCCGAGGTCGTGAGCCTCTTAACCCTCTACAAAGGCAGGCCGGCAGGGTTCACTATGAAGCCTTTCAAATGTTTCGTCTAACCGGGAAGGGCCGCAGGGTCATCGGATATAGGAACCCCCCTTCCAAAAAAAGGCCGCTACCATAGCTAGGCTCAACAGGACAGAGGCTGTCCTATACCCAACTCGCAGTATCCTCTAAGCCGGCTAGAAAAAGACCTCATACTAAGCTAAAGCCAGAGCCATATAGCCCTCATAGCTGTACTGTAAGTCTCGGATGATCACTTACAAATGAGACCTTGTGGAGAGGGAATTTAACCCTCCTGTTGTTGCTAACAAGTCATCTTTTATGTTTATAGCATATTCATTAATCAAGTTTCAAGATCATGGTCACAGAAAGAAAACCCAAACTATACTTGCCTTAAACACCGATCCTTCGGTAAGCTTTAATCTTCAACGTTTTCTTCTTCTTCTTCTTGATCTCCAACTTCTTATAGATCACCAACGCAAAACTCACCGACTGGACAAGACCGAAAAGCACCACACAAACATCCGAATAAGCATGCATAGCAAACAAACTAGATTAGAACAATACACCAATCAATGAAAAGATTCGAAATCTAATCTACGTATTGCTACGATCACACACACGTGAAAGGCACACTAATCGGAGCTACGGTAAAACATAAACATCTATCGAAGGATTTACGTTGGAAAGAAAACTATATGCTTTATCTATTTTAATGATCATAAAACATGTATAAGATATCTCAGGGGAATATCTAAAATTGAGTTAAGTCATTTTATACTTGAGTTATTAGATTTAGAAAACTAAGATAAATTAATCATATCTTAATTATAAATATTTTGATATCTTTTATGCAAATTAAATTGAAATATAATAACAAATGAGAGTATATATATTCAAAGTATATATGTCACATTTAAACTTGGCAAATTACAATTTAAAGACATACATGTTTATGTCACTAATTAATCATATTTTATTAATCAACATATCTCATATTATATAAAGTATTTAAACTTTACTTTAGAAATATAGAACATGTGAGAGCAACTAATAGAACAATTATATTATGTCTCATAATTAATCTAAGCAAGTCATAATTAAAAGGGCATTAATGTTGGCATATGTCATATTTTATAATTATAAAAGATTATATATATACTTTTAGTCATTTAAACATCTATAAATTAAAAACATAAATCATGTGAGGGCATCTATTCATACTTAACACATATGCAACATTCAACTAATTATAATCTAAGACTAT
Organism: Miscanthus floridulus; assembly: GCF_019320115.1. Classification (NCBI taxonomy): domain Eukaryota; kingdom Viridiplantae; phylum Streptophyta; class Magnoliopsida; order Poales; family Poaceae; genus Miscanthus; species Miscanthus floridulus. Next base: position 25,437,859 of record NC_089593.1, on the reverse strand, counting down.
ACTGAAGTTACTGATTAATCAAATTAACAGATTATGTATAATCACCGAGATATAAAACCTATATTGTTTCTAGTTATAAAACTAATTATAAGCATGTTAACCAATTTAATATTTAGCTATATATGAAAAATCATGTGACATGAAAACCATTAGCGCTACTGCGTAGAGCGCTTCGACACGAAACTAACACAACAAGAACGAGATGAAACGGAGCTAAAATGATGAAACGGCGAAGGATTAAAGATCAATGATAATTACCGAATGGCAATCTTGTAAATACTCTATCTTCTACCTCTATTCGTCTTCACGTACGCAACCATGGGGAAACTACTGTTGCAGCTTTGTTCCACCACACAGGGAGAGGAGGGGGACTCGACCAGCATGGAGGGATGACCGACCGGACGCGGCTGGCGGCGGCGTGACGCCAGGCCACATGGCCCGCAGAGCCGGGCTGACCCGCACCACCGTGCAAGGTGCGTCGGTGGCCTTGCCCTGCCAAGCAGGGCACGCGAGACCAGGGGCCGAAGCGCGGGGGTGAACGCGCTGGGCTGGGGCATCAGGCAGCTGCGCGGTCGACCTCCTGGTGGCGGCGCACGGGACCAGCTCTGGTCGGAACGGAGAAGGAAAGATGCCGGCCATGGATGTCCTCGTCGGGAAAGAGAGAGAACTGTTAGGGAAAGCATCAAACGGACATGGATTCGAGAAACAGAAGACACGACGGCGTAGAGGACGAAGAGGGCTACTTTCTAGTGGTGGAGGTTGTCGTCGAGAACGGACGAGATGGCCAGAAAAGCTCGCCGAAGAGTTCGCCGGAAACCTAGCTGTGGAGAACTTTGGCGTCCGATCTGCGGGGCTACGTGTGGCGGCTCGAAAAATGGACTGTACTTCTGGAATCCTCGCATCGAGGGCTACGCCGGCATATATATATATATACGTAGGGTTTGGATATTTTGGAAATCCGAGATATTTTAGTAAATATTGATTTTCGGAATTAAAATAATTACAGAAAATCGGGAATTACTATTTAGGCTCCAAAAAATTCCATAAAAATTCCTAGGAATAGATAAAAGGATAAGGAACACAATCAAAGTGGTTTAGCTCCCGAAAAAGACTTTTGCATTGATCAAGGAAAAAGATAAAACTCCGAGAAATATGAATTTAATCCCGAAAAAGGTCGGAAAGATTCCCGGAAAGAGAGGCATCGTCCTAACGTGTCTTAAAACCTTTTCCAAGCCTTTAGATTTTAAAAACAAGGCATCTTATCTAACTTTTATTTTTGCAAATTTTCAAATTCTTTTTAAACCACTACTTGAAAGCAATATTTTAAAGATTGAGATTTGAATTTATTTTCCAAACCACTCATCACAAAAGTATCAATGCAACGGCATGTATGTGCAAACATGTTGTTACCCTTATGTTGGATTTTAATTTAAAGAAAAATTTCTTTTACCTATGTTTTTATGAGCACAAAACTACAAAATAAATCATTTTTACTCTATTTCTAAAAGTGCAAAATTTGGGGTGTTACAATTAAAACATACAATTGTCCTCTACACTAATTCTACATCACCGTTGGATAGAAATAGAATTAATGCATGACAAAACTCATCATAAATAACATTATAATATTACCATTAATCAACGTTGGTCAGAATAATAACAATATTATAATCAATTAAAATATATCCATTTTTCAAAATTAAATTCTCCCATTGGTTCAAATTTAATAATAAAAATAACAACTTTAAATATGCAGCGATAAATAAATCTCAATTTAGTGAATTTTACCCACAGGAAAATTCTCTTTTCTATTTTCTTTAAGCCGTTTATTCATTTTCTAGGAAATAAATATTTACTGGAAAAAGAAAAAAGAAAAAACTAATTCATTTCAGCACTGTTCATTCGGCCCAGTCGGCAAAACGGCCCGGCCCAACTCCCTTGACGCGCGCGCTGTGCCTCCCAGGCCACAACCTGGGCCTGGGCCGGCAAAGCCGTGCGGCCACGCGCGCCTGCCTGGGCCGATCGCTGGCCCGATCAATCTGCACCGTCCGCGCCGATCCGACAGCCGTCCACGCGCGTCGCATGAACAAAACGGCGACTGCAGCGGCTCCCTTGAAACCCTAGCGCCATTCTATTCTTTCCTTTCTCTCTCTTCGCCGCGCACTTGTCTCTCCTCAGCACAGCAGCACCGAGCAGCCGAGCAAAGAGCAAACGACAACGAGAGTGAGCAGAGAGCCCCGGCGCCGTCGCCGGCCCCCTCGCCGGCATGCGCGCTCCCCAGCGGGTGAGCGCGCCGCCGTCGAGTGGCCTGGCCACGGCATCTATTTGGCTAGAGCCCAGCGAGCAGCGCCCCTGGCTTGGCCTTCTTCTCCCCGCGCGCTGGCAAGGCAGCAGTACGCAGCGGTGAGGTAGGCCTCCTCTTCCCCAACATCCCCCTCTGATTTGCTTCTTTCTTTTGTTCTTCTCGGATTCAACCGATTGGAGATCTAGGGTTAGGTTCTTGGGTTTCATTGTTCTTTTTCCCCATGATTGATTCACGGGTTTAGGGTTCGGCTTTTACCTTCTTAAGGCCGAAACCCTCTTCTTCTTCTCCTTTCCTCAACCCAGTTAGGGTTCGGGTTCAACCGAACCCTTTGTCTTCTCAGATCTGAACCGGATCTGACCTTTCTCTCTTTTCTAACAACTCTGTCGAGATCTACACCTAGTGGACCGGCTCCGATACCACTGTAGAACTTATAGGACCACTAGGAGCATAGATCTAGCCGAATACTTGCTGTTGAAGAGTATCATGAATCCTAGAATGTCTACTAGAGCAGTAATAGTAGGTAGAATGAGAGAAAGGGAGAGGTAGAAGATGGACGTGTCAAACCTGACACCGTAGTGGAGGAAGATCCACTCACGTCCGCAATGGAGTCGATGTCTGCGCTAGGGCAGCGACGGTGGGAGAAAACGGCATCGGTGATGCGCGGTGGCGACCGGCGGTGAAGGCAGTGGAGTCCGGTGGCGGCGCGGCTGGTGGCTTCCCATCACTGGCTGCGCGCCCTTTAGATCAGATTAGGGTTTGTCGGTGGGGAGCTCGGCTCAGGTCAACCTCGTGGTAAGAGCCGCCAGCCCCCACATCTTTTTATAGCGTAGTGTGACAGGGGCCCTCTAGCCATGGTGGGCTGGGCGCCCCCGATCAGGGCGCGAATCAAAGACCCAACTGAACCGTTGGGTCCAGTTAGGATTAGAGATCAATCTAACACTGACCACACTCCACTTCTTACTTCCATCCAAACAAAAATCCCAAAACCGAATTCTTTTCGACTTGAAAGATCATGGCTCCTGGATCACTCCTTCCTCCCCTCGGTTATCCCTGCCTGGCAGTCTGTCCCTCGGCTTGGGGATAAGGCACAGGTCTTGGTTGCTCAGATCAAGGCGGCAAGGCAAGCATCAAAGGTTTGGCTGCGTAAGCATCGCTCTCCCCCTTTTATCTATCACAATTGCCATTTCATTATGTGCCTATTTGACTACCACAAAAATGATTTTAGGAGACAACCTCTCTGATCAATAGATATGAGTGTACATCTAGAGACTGCCTCTGTAAATAAATGGTTAGACGATCTCTAGGCAAATGTCTATCTCTGGAAACTGGTTTACATAAGTGAGTGGCCATTCTAAGCGTCCGTCTCTAATAGTCGATTAGCAGAAATAATTGCATCAAAAAAATTCATAACTTTTTCATATGAACTTGGACGAAGACTCAAAATTTTAGCTCTCTACGCGTTCAATAACTTTGTAGTTGAAAAGTTTTTTATTTGGAACTATTTAGAGTCTCAAAATATTGTTTTAAGCTTGTGAATTTTGAGATTTAAAATTTTCCAACAACATCATATGTTGACATGATCTTAACAAAGTTGTAGCACTCAATACAATCTACAACTATATAGTTGAAATGTTTTGGATTGAAGTCATTTAGAGTCCCAAATATGTGTTTTGAGTTACAAGTTTTTGAAATTAAAATTTGTAATTTCTAAACGATCTTGAATGTTCATATAGTTAATACAGAAGTTATAGTGGCCGGTCTGATATACATATTTTTGTTGTAGATAAGTTTTTGATTTGAAGTTTTTTAGTGCCTCAAACATTTATTTTAAAATTCACATGTTTTGAGATCCAAAATTTTGATTTTTTCAAACAATCTCGGATGGAGACACATCCTATACCAAAGTTGTAGCGCTTGACAAGATTAAAAACTTGGAGTTGATTTTTTTATTTGTGTCTATTTAGTAGCCAAAATATTAAATACTTCATCCATCCCTAAATAAATCAATTTCTAGAATCTATGCTAGTCAAACTTTTTTTAAGTTTGACTAACTTTGTACAAAAGAGTAATAACATCTATGACATAAAATTAGCAGCTTATGAAAATATATTCTATGGTAGATCTAACGATACTAATTTGATACCATAGATCTTAACGTTTTTTTTTCTAGAAATTCAGTCAAAGTTTAAAAAATTTGACTTAGGACAAATCCTAGAATCTATTTATTTAGGGACGGAGGAGTACAAGATTACAAAATACTTATATAAAAAAGATAAAATCCTATAGAGATAAATGCATCGTAGGTCCATCAACTTTTTGTGCTATGTCATTCAGGTCCATTAACTCTGAAAGTACAGATTTGAGTACATAAAATTTTTAAGTTGTGCCATTTAGGTCCATATCCCTCAGTTTGGGGAATAGATCCTACGTGGTAATTGTCAGTAGCCACCGTGTCCATAGGTCATGTGAGCAGCACGTGAGGCCCCTTTGCCAATCATTTTTTTGCCGATAGCCCCCTATCCTTTCTATTTCCTCACTCTTCACCCCTTCCTCTCCCTTCCCTTCAAAGCCATCGTCCCTGGAAGGCAGATGACGGAAAGGCGCTGGGTGGGACGACAGAGGCGGCGGGTGGTACCAATGACGACGTAGCCGGTGGAGGCGGTGAAGATTGTGCGGGGTGGTGGTGCCGAGCGCTGACTGCCATGCCGATCGCGGCCAGTCGGCACGATGGTGGCCTCTTTGCGAGCACTAGGGGCACATGCGCCACAGTATGGTGAGTTCTTCTATGTCATGAACTCTGAAATTGGTTGGTTTAGGAGGTATTTCTTGCGTCGATTAGCTCGTTTGTTGCAGAAAAGATCTTCTTTTGTCAGCTAGGGTTTCATGTATTGGTCATTTATGCTGTAGATTTTGGGGTTTTCTTCTGTAGGCGCTGATGACCAAGAATTCTCAGTGGAAATGCATCACGGGGGTGCTTTATTTCTCAAGGGTTGAACAAAGGCTATCTGGATGAAAGAGTTAGTTGGTTTGACCACGTAGAAGTTGCTAAATGGTCTCCTCTTTTCATAGAGCAACTTGTTTTTAAGTTACACTACCCAAAGAATCCAAACATGAAGGTGTTCTGGCTGCTACCTGGGAAGAATCTTTCAAATGGGTTGAGATTAATTTGGTCTGACACAGACACAATGGTAATGTCCTCATTAGTTCACAACTTTAAGAATTTTGTGCTGTATTTGGACCATGATGATAACCTTTCTAGTTTACAATGGGATGACATTGTTGCAAACCCATTGAACTCACCTCCCAAGGTTTTCAGTCCTATGAAGACTATGCATATGGACAATGCAGATAGTGGGAGGGTACCTGAATTCTGTGGTTATGACCGAGTTGATGACATAAATGATGGGAGCTTTGGTGATGACAGAGATGATGACAGTGCTGGTGATGACAGTGAAGAGGACCCTAATTTTGTTGATTCTGACTACGAACTGGCTGTAGATGATGATGACCTTTTTCAGTATGTAGATGATGAAGAAGGAAGGAAGAAGAAAGATAAGGGCAAGAAAGCTTTGAGTGTTGTATCAAATGTTGAAGATGACATGTCAACAGAAGACGATGAGCTGCAGTTGCCTAAATCAGATGATGAAGGTGGAGAAAGCCTAAGGTTTTAGAGTTTTAGAGAGCAGGATACGCATAACCCAATATTTAAGTTGGGTCAATTGTTTGCAACCCCTGAGATTCTAAGGAAAGCAATTACATAATATAGTTTGAAGCATAGGGTTGAAATTAAATTACTAAGGAATAAGAAGAGGATTGACGCACACTGTGCAGAAGGTTGTCCTTGGAAGTTGTATGCTTCAATGGATAGCAGATCCCCTGGTATGGTTATCAAGCAATTCAATGGACAACACACATGCCAGAAAAAATGGGTTTTGAAGAGGTGCACATCGAGATGGCTTGCTGACAAGTATCTAGAAACATTTAGGGTAGATCAGAAGATGAGCCTCATAAATTTTGTTAGGTCAGTACAGAGGGACTGGAACATAACTCCATCAAGGTCCAAGCTTGCTAGAGATAAAAGATTAGCTATGAAGAAAGTTATGGGAGATGAGGTGGATCAATACAAGTTACTTTGGGACTATGGTCATGAAATTAGAAGAAGTAACCCAGGCAGCAGCTTCTTTCTGAACCTAGATGGCAATGTATTTAGCACATTGTACATGTCATTGGATGCATGTAAAAGAGGTTTCTTGACTGCATGTAGGCCTATCATATGCTTGGATGGATGCCACATTAAGACTAAGTATGGTGGACAAATACTGATAGCTATGGGCATTGATCCAAATGGATGTATCTTCTCAATTGCCATTGGAATAGTGGAAGTGGAATCACTAGTGACATGGAAGTGGTTTTTGGAGACACTAAAAAAGGACCTTGGCATAGACAACACATATCCTTGGACCATCATGACAGATAAACAAAAGGTGAAAACAGCACTATATCCTTTGTTGTAGTTGTTTGCTAGGTGAAAACACCATTTTCATATGTTTGTACTTTTTTTAGGGTCTTATTCCAGCAGTTCAACAGGTCTTCCTTGACTCTAAACATAGGTTATGTGTCAGACACCTATATTCCAACTTCCAACACCACTTCAAAGGTGAAAATCTCAAGAACTAGCTTTGGTGTTGTGCAAGGTCAAGTTCAATACCTCAGTTCAATAGGAACATGGAGAAAATGAAGACCCTAGATCATAAGGCCTATGAATGGTTGGACAAGATGCCTTTCAACACCTGGGTCAGAGCTTACTTCAGCACTTTTCCAAAGTGTGACCTATTGCTGAACAATAGCTGTGAAGTGTTCAACTGTTATATCTTGGAGGCAAGGGAGATGCCAATTCTTAGTATGCTAGAGCAGATCAAGGGACAGCTAATGTCCAGGTTCTACAAAAAGCAGAGGGAGGTGGGAGAAGAGTGGTAGGGACCCATCTATCCTAAGATAAAGAAGATAATTAATAGGAACACAAAACAGGCCAATACATGTTATGCAATGCCTGCTGGACAGGGCATATTCTAGGTACAAGATAGGGACTATAGTTTCTTAGTGGACATCACTATGAAGACTTGTGATTGCAGAAGGTGGGACCTCACTGGAATCCCATGCTCTCATGCAATTTCATGCTTGAGGCATGAAAGGATCACACCAGAGTCATTTGTACCTGAGTGTTACTCTTCCAAAAGCTATCTCAGTGCTTATGGCCATAATGTGTGGCCATGTAAAGACAAGAGCACATGGCAGAAAGTTGGAGGCAAAGTAATTCTACCACCAGTATATGTGAAGAAAGTTGGAAGGCCTCCTAAATCAAAGAAGAAGCAGCCATATGAGGTACAAGGTAGTCATGGACCAAGGTTGACAAAGCATGGAGTTCAAATGACATGTAGATACTGTGGAGACAAAGGACATAACAGGGCTACATGTAGCATGAGAAAGGCTGGACTAAAACCCAAGATACCTGCACAGAGGATCCAAACTTCTATGCCAGTTCAAACTGAAGAGTTTTTTGAGGAAGCTGCAACTGAAGATTATAGTGACATGGCAATGATGCCAGTTCAAACTTCTATGCCAGTGATTAGTCAGGTAACTGCTCATGCGACAACACATTATACTAGTATGTCTTATCTAAGTTATCAATTTTATGTTACAGGTTTCCATGTTTGGAGAAACTGACATGCTAATGATGTCCCAGTTATCAAGTACCATGATGTCCCAGTTGCAAGCAGAGGTTAGTGTCACTATCATTTAATTCCTCCAAATCACCTAACATCTCATTCAAACTAATCATCTCCATTCTCAGTCATCATAGAGTAGATTACTGGAAAAAGAACCACTTCCATTTTCAAGCTTCATATTGTCTAACCAACCAGCAGCTAGGCCAGTTCCACCCACTACTGCAACAAAGGCTGGGAGATCAAGGTCCACTGCTGTGAAGAAAACAACTGCTACAAAGAAGACTGCTGCTGGCAAGAAGAAAACATCCCACAAGAAGGTTTCTGCTGCAATGAACAATCCTGATGGTGCTGTTGGTTGAAGAGGACAAGTAATGATGTGTGTGAAATTGTAAATCATGCAAAAACTCTAAGTGCATGTTCATTTTTTCTGCCTTTTGTATAGTAGAAAGATTACCTTTTGGTTGGGTATAACTATGTGAATGTTTTAGCTCAAAACATTACAAAACTATGTGAATGTTTCAGCTGCAAACATTAGGAAACAAACTACAGATTTCCTATCTTTTGTATATGGTTTTTGGTATGCTATACCAGCAAAACTATATGTATGCTTTGGTTGCAAAACAATGCTCCAGTTCACTGGAATGATATCAAAGCATCTTTGGATTATCAGTTAATTTTCTATGTATACTCTATGCTTGTTGAAATCAGTTTGGATTTCTTTCATTTTTCAAGATGAGAGAAAAATTGTAAACTCACATTCACATTTTAGACAATACACCTTCAAATTGCATAGAACTTCATAACTTAGTCATTCATCCGTACACATTCAGACCTTAATGGTGATTACAACCAAGATCAAGAATAGCAACAAGGTAATACATAGAGCCATGAAACAAGTTAGTTGCATCAACCTAACTAAGTTGTCACCAGTTCTAACCACGGTTTGCAAATGTTTCACAATATCAGCATCAACAGCATGCCTCTTTCCTTTTTCATCCCTATAGCTGCTTCCTGCTATTTGGATTCCACAACTTGCTCGGCATTGGAGGCACTTGCTTGCTCCTGCGGCATTAGATGCTGAGAAAATCCCATGCCCTCCTTCAAAGACTCAACACATTCGATATACTCCTCCCATTTGAAAAAGGGACAGCTCAAGCCTTTGCGCTACAAGCAAGAGGAAAGGATCAATCTTCACTGTAAACTGCAATGTAAACATCTAGTCAAATCAAAATAGTTTGAATCTCACCTTGTGGGCCAGGCAACAGTAGAAAACCTCACCGTCGCTCTAGGGTTGCTTTGAAACACGCCGAAGCACCTACCACTTGTGGCATTCTATGCACCTAATCAGTGGAACATCACCTGGTTTACCCAGATCTACAGCGGAGGAGCAAGAATCTTGAGGGAACATTGGGGATTTGAGGAAGACACCACCGTTGAAAGGTCCTAATGGCTAGAGGAGGGTGAATAGCCTATTAAAAATTTCTATAACAACACTTAACAAACCGGTTAGACAATTATGAGGCGAAGCAAGTGTTGCGCTAGCCTACTAAAAATACAAGCCACCTACCACAATTCTAGTTTCTATTATTTCTAACCACACAATGACTATGGCACTACACTAAGTTAGTGTGCTCTCAAAGGCTAACTAAAGAGCCACACTAACCAAACTAACAAGCTCTCACAACTAGCTATACTAAAGAGCTTGATAACTAGTTTGCGGTAATGTAAAGAGAGAGAGCAAGATAGTTATACCGCCGTGTTGAGGAATGAACCAATCAATCCCAAGAATGAAAATCAATGAAGACCAATCACCTCGGAATCAAATGATGACACAATGATTTTTTACCGAGGTTCACTTGCTTGCCGGCAAGCTAGTCCTCGTAGTGGCGATTCACTCACTTGGAGGTTCATGCGCTAATTGGCATCACACACCAAACCCTCAATAGGGTGCCACACAACCAACACAAGATGAGGATCACACAAGCCACGAGCAATTCGATAGAGTACCTTTTGGCTCTCTGCCGGGGAAAAGGTCAAGAACCCCTCACAATCACCACGATCGGAGCCGGAGACAATCACCAACCTTCGCTCGATGATCCTCGCTGCTCCAAGCTATCTAGGTGGTGGCAACCACCAAGAGTAACAAGCAAATCCCACAGTGAAATACAAACACCAAGTGCCTCAAGATGCAAACACTCAAGCAAAGCACTTGGATTCTCTCCCAATCTCACAAAGATGTTGAATCTATGATGGAGATGAGTGGGAGGGCTTTGGCTAAGCTCACAAGGTTGCTATGTCAATGCAAATGGACAAGAGAGGTGACCTAGAGCCGGCCATGGGGATTAAATAGAAGCCCCCATGAAATAGAGTCGTTGTACCCCTTCACTAGGCACTGCTCGGGGTGATCGGACGCAGGACCCTAGAGTTCGGTCACCCGATGCTTGCCACGTGTGATCGGCTTCAAACGCTGATTGCCCGATCTCAATGGTCATCAGTACATTTAAGTAGTGACCGGTGGCACTGCTCAAAGTGACCAGACATAGGACCCCAGCGTCCATTCGTTTCCAGTAAGGTTCCATTCGCGAAAATTCATGACCGGACACGTCTAGTCATGCCCGACCGGACTCACCCAGCGTCCGGTCACTCAACGTCTCCTCTGTGCGCTGCCACGTCAGCAGGACCGGACGCACCCACTCAGCGTCCGGTCATCAAGTGACCCAGCGTCCAGTCAAAGACTGACGCCAGCGTCTTCACTGCTTTCACTAACCAGACGCGCTGGTCTAGTTGAGACCAGCGTCCGGTCCACTCTATGAAACCTTGTCTTTTCTATACAGGGCGCCTGTGGCACCGTTGGACTGTCCGCACTCTACAGGCGGACACTCCACCGGTAAAGTTTCTTACCCTTGCTCAAATGTGCCAACCACCAAGTGTATCACCTTGTGCACATATGTGTTAGCATATTTTCACAAACATTTTCAAGGGTGTTAGCACTCCACTAGATCCTAAATGCATATGCAATGAGTTAGAGCATCTAGTGGCACTTTGATAACCGTATTTCGATACGAGTTTCACCCTTCTTAATAGTACAGCTATCGATACTAAATGTGATCACACTCTCTAAGTGTCTCGATCACTAAAACAAAATGGCTCCTACCACTTATACATTTGCCTTGAGCCTTTTTGTTTTTCTCTTTCTTCTTTTCAAGTCCAAGCACTTGATCATCACCATGGCATCACCATCATCATGTCATGATCTTCATTTGTTTCACCACTTGAAATGTGCTACCTATCTCATAATCACTTTAACAAACTAGGTTAGCACTAAGGGTTTCATCAATTCACCAAAACCAAACTAGAGCTTTCAATCTCCCCCTTTTTGATAATTGATGACAACCCTTACACAAAGATATGAATTAAAATTCAATTGAATCCATGTTGCTTGCCCAAGCATATTTACCATGTGTAAAAGGATATGGACAAGTTTCATGAACTCCAAATGGTAGCAATTGCTCCCCCCACATATGTGCTAAAAGTTTGGATTGTAGCTTGCACATATGCTTAGATAGGGAATATAGGAGACAATGTCTACTAAATGATGCTAAGGTATAAAAGATGGACCTTTAAAGCATGATACCAATCGGAGTGCACCAATATACCATCCTTAGCACCATAGTTAGCTCGATACCACTTGGAAATGAAATCACTAGATAACCTATGCATGCTAGTTTTTCATTTCATCATTCAAACCTACAACTAGCATACACCACACAAGTATGGATATTGAAATTTAAAACTTGTGCCATGCAAGCAAACATATGAAATGCACATTCAAATGCACCATACAAGTTCATGAGCTTGCTCCCCCTACTTATGTGCTCAAAATTTTAATTGATCCCTTTCCTTTATCATATCTCTCCCCCTATGTCAAATTCTCCACCTTTGTTGTCTTTTCACTATCTTAGTACACTAATATCTTTGTTTTTCTCCCCATCGTACTAATATCACTAATATCTTTGTTTTTTCTCCCCCTTTGTCATCAATGACCACAAAGGTTCAAAATGTAGATAGGTTGAGAATATCAATGTCAATCAATGGGGTGAGGATCAATTTCTCAAATTTGGTCCAATCTAGATCATTTGCCAAAGATATTTAACTCAGTTTGATCCAAGGACAAGCTTCTTCACACCTCCAAATAGGGTTATCTTGTACCATGTTGAGTTAAACACTTAGAGCTCATTTTCTAGATTAAACACTAGGTTTACAAGCCCACAAACATGTCATATGCTACCACTAGATCAAAATAAGCATTGAAGCAATAGTGGTACCATATAATCATCAAATTCATTTGATTTTCATGAATGAGCCTATTAAATGTGAAAGATGTCTAGATGCACTAAACATGTCCTTAGCAAGGATGTATGCCAATCAACTTTTACCTTGGATTGCTCGAAGGAGAGGCATGCCATATGAGTGGGGGGGTGCATCAACACATATTTGAGAAATCCAATATGTTCAACTTATTCCTTAGCTTGCAAAACCTTTTCTCATCCAATGGCTTGGTGAATATATCAGCAAGTTGATCTTCGGTGCCTATACTCTCAATGCAAATGTCCCCTTTTTGTTGATGATCACTTATAAAATGGTGGCGGATATCAATGTGCTTTGTTCTTGCATGTTGAACCGGATTGTTGGTTAACTTGATTGCATTCTCATTGTCAGATAGCAATGGTACTCTCTTGAACTTGATTCCAAAGTCACTCAAAGTGGCCTTCATCCAAAGTATTTGTGCACAACAACTACTGGCGGATATGTATTCGGCTTTGGCGGTTGATAATACAACACTATTTTGCTTCTTTGATGACAATGAAACAAGTGATCTTCCTAACAATTGACATGTGCCCGAGGTGCTCTTCCTTTCAACCTTGCATCCCGCATAATCCGAGTCGGAGTAACCAACTAGCTCAAACTTTGCTCCTTTGGGATACCACAAACCAATATTTTGTGTATGCTTCAAGTACCTCAATATTCTCTTTGTAGCCTTCAAATGACTTTCTCTTGGTGAGGCTTGAAATCTTGCACACATGCATACACTAAACATGACATCCGGCCTTGATGCGGTCACATAGAGTAGGCTTCCAATCATAGACCGATACAATTTTTGATCCACCATATTGCCACTTGCATCACTATCCAAGTTGCCATTTGTTTCCATTGGTATACTAATGGCTTTGCTATCACTCATGCCAAACTTCTTGATCATGTCCTTGATATACTTGCCTTGACTCACAAATGTACCATGCTTCAATTGCTTGACTTGAATACCAAGGAAGTAACTTAACTCTCCAATCATAGACATCTAACTCATTAGCCATCATCTTTCTAAACTCTTCACAAAAATCTTGATTGGTTGATCCAAATATGATGTCATCAACATAGATTTGCAACACAAATAAATCTTTTCCAATCTTCTTGATGAAAAGAGTGGTGTCAACCTTGCCCATTATGAACCCTTTAGAGAGTAGGAAGTCCCTCAATCTCTCATACCATGCTCTAGGTGCTTACTTCAAGCCATACAATGCCTTCTTCAACTTGTACACATGGTCGGGCTTCTTGTCATCTTCAAAACCAGGAGGTTGCTCAACATATACTTCTTCATTGATGTAACCATTGAGAAATGTACTCTTAACATCCATTTGATAGAGTTTGATGTTGTGGGCACAAGCATAGGCTAGCAAGATTCTAACTGCTTCCAATCTAGCAACCGGGGCATATGTTTCTCCAAAGTCAAGACCTTCAACTTGTGTATAGCCTTGTGCTACTAATCTTGCTTTATTCCTTACTACTATTCCATCTTGATCTTGCTTGTTTCTAAAGACCCATTTGGTTCCAATTATATTTTGTCCCTTTGGTCTCTCTACTAATTCCCATACTTGATTTCTTGTGAAGTTATTCAATTCTTCATGCATAGCATTCACCCAATCAACATCCTTCAATGCTTCATCTATCTTCTTTGGTTCAATGGATGACACAAATGAGAAATGCTCACAAAATGAAGCCAATCTTGATCTAGTTTGCACACCTCTTGAAATATCACCAATGATAGTGTCCAATGGATGATCCCTTGCAATATTGGTTGGTTGGAGGGTTGGAACTTGATTGCTTGCACTTGCTTGATCATTTGGTTGAGATGATGTACTAGCCACTTGATTTTGTTCATTGTCATGAGAGCCACTTGTACTAGCTTGATTTGTATCATCTTGCACATTTGAGTTAGTGAGCACTTGCACTTGATCATCCTCATTATCATTCACTTGCCTAGGCCTCAATTCACCAACATCCATGTTCTTCATGGTATTTGAAAGTTGAATGCCTCTAACATCTTTCAAGTTCTCATTCTCTTCTTGTGAACCCTTGGTTTCATCAAATTCAACATCATGAACTTCCTCAAGAGTACCACTTTCCAAATTCCAAACTCTATATTCTTTGCTAGTGGTTGAGTATCCAAGTAGGAATCCTTCATCACATTTCTTATCAAACTTGCCCAATCTAGTGCCTTTCTTCAAGATATAGCATTTGCAACCAAAGACCCAAAAATATGCAATGTTGGGCTTTCTACTATTCAAGAGCTCATATGGTGTCTTCTCTTTCAATGGGTGACAATAGAGGTGGTTGCTACTATAGCAAGTCATGTTGATAGCTTCAGCCCAAAAGGATTGACTCACATTATACTCATTAAGCATAGATCTTGCCATATCAATAAGTGTTCTATTCTTCTTCTCAACAAGGCCATTTGATTGTGGAGTGTACTTGGCCAAGAATTGATGTCTAACTCCAAATTCATCACACAACTTATCAATTCTAGTGTTCTTGAACACACTACCATTGTCACTTCTAACTCTCTTGATGGTTGTTTCAAACTCATTGTGAATGCCCTTGACAAATGACTTGAATGTTGCAAACACATCACTTTTGTCCACTAGAAAGAATACCCATGTGTATCTAGTATAATCATCCACTATCACAAAGCCATATTTGTTACCACCAATGCTAGTGTATTGAGTTGGCCCAAATAAATCCATATGCAATAACTCAAATGCTTTACTAGTGCTCATCATGCTTTTCTTAGGATGGGTGTTTCTAACTTATTTGCCGGCTTGACAAGAGCTACAAAGCTGATCCTTCTCAAACACAACATCTTTCAAGCCTCTAACCAAGTCATGCTTAACCAATCTATTCAATTGTTTCATTCCAACATGACCAACCCTTCTATGCCATAACCAACCCATGCTAGTCTTAGTGAACAAACATGTAGATAATTTAGCTTCACTAGCATTGAAATCAACCAAGTATAGATTCTCATATCTAAAGCCCTTGAAGATCAAGTTAGAGCCATCTACACTTATGATCTCTACATCATCTACCCCAAATATGCATTTGAATCTAAGGATCACACAATTGAGCCACGGATAGCAAATTGAAGTTCAAGCTCTCTACTAGCAACACATTAGAAATGCCGATGTGATTGGATATTGCAATGTTACCAAGCCCTTTGACCTTGCCTTAGCCATTGTCACCAAATGTGATACTATCATAACCATCATTGCCATTGGTGTTGATTGAGTTGAACATTCTTGCATCATCGGTCATGTGTTGAGTGCACCCACTATCAAGAACCCAATGCCTTCCTCTGGCTTTGTAATTGACCTACAAAAGAAGATCAATTCCTTTTAAGTACCCAAACTTGCTTGGGTCCTTGAAGGTTAGTTACTAAGCTCTTTGGTACCAAAATGGCTTTCTTCTTTGAGCCCATCCATGGTTTACCAATGAACTTAGTCTTCACACCATTTATACCCTTAGTAAGCACATAGAAAGAATTAATCTTAATTGAGGATACATTAGCATTTTTGCTCTTGTTCTTACACTCATGCTCTTTATGACCAACTTGCTTGCAACTAGTGCAAAACCGACCATTGTTCTTCACAAAACTAGTCTTGTGAGGAGCAAAGGCCTTCCTTGCCTTTCTTGGGGGTATAGCCCAATCCCTCTTTATAGAGAGAAGCTCTTTGGCTACCCAAGCATATAAGCAAGCGGTCCTCTCCACCATAGGCCTTAGCCAAGGTGTGAGTGAGCTTATTGACCTCCTTCTTGAGGTTCTCGTTCTCAACCATTAGTGAGGCATCACAAGTGAGACCATCACTACTAGATGAGGTGGAAGTAGAAGTACTACAAGAAGGGTTAGCAGGAGCAACAATGATAGGCATAGATAATGATTCATCAATTATATCACAAGTTAAGCCTATATTACAAGTCTCAACATGCTTCTTTTTATTTTGCTCATCAAGGCAAAGAGGAATGAGCCTTTTCAAGCTTTTTGTGAGCCTTGCCAAGCTTCTCATGGGCTTTCTCTAGCCTCTCATGAGATGCATTGAGCTCATCAAAGGCTTGCTTAAGGGCTTTTAGTTCCTTACGCAAGCTTTTGCATTCCCTTCTCTTAATGCCAAAGTGTTCTTTAGCATCTTCTAGCATGTCAAATAGTTCATCCTTAGTAGGTTCATCATCATCACTATCACTTTAATTTTCATTTTCATTATCATGTTCCTCATCACTTCCATCATCACAAATTTGTACCTTAGTGGCCTTAGCCATGAAGCATGATGGAGTGTCGAAGAGAGAAGTCTTCTCATTGATAGCAATGCTTGCAGGTGCCTTCTTCTTGGTGGTCTTGTCATCATCACTATCATCATCATCACTTGAGGAAGCATCACTATCCCAAGTGACCACATATGAACCACCCTTCTTCTTCTTGAAGGTCATCTTGTCCTTCTTCTCTTTCTTTTCCTTCTTGTCCTTCTTCTTGTTCTTCTTGTCATCATCTTTGTCACTATTGTATGGGCATTGAGCAACAAGATGATCTTTGCTTCCACAATTGAAGCACCTTCTTGACTCTTCCTTATTTTTGGATGAAGATTTCTTCCTTCTAGCACGATATCCTTTCTTCATCATAAACTTCCAAATCTCTTGACAAAGAGAGCCATCTTCTCATCATCATCATCCCATGAGCCATCATCTTCACTTGATGTATCTTGCTTTGCCTTGCCCTTGGATGATGTGGCCTTTAATGCCATTCTCTTCTTTTTCTTCTCATCCTTCTTCTCCTTCTTTTCTTCCTTCTCATCATCATCTCTATATGTATCATCGGTCATTATATCTCCCAGCACTTGGTTTGGTGTCATGGTGTTCAAACCTCTCCTCACTAGAATAGTGACCAATGTGCCAAATCTTGAAGGCAAACATCTCAAGAACTTGTGGGAGAAGTCCTTGTCCTTCACCTCTTCTCCAAGTGCTTTGAGATCATTGACAAGCACTTGAAGCCTATGGAACATCTCCAGCACACTCTCATCCTCCTTCATCTTGAAGCTTGCAAACTTCTCTTTGAGAATGTATGCCTTTGCACCCTTCACGGCTTGAGTGCCCTCAAATGATTCCTCTAATTTCTTCCATGCCTCATGAGCTCTCTCAATGTTCTTGATTTGCTCAAAAGTTCTCTCATCCAAAGCATCATGGATGGCACTAAGAGCAATGCCATTATTTTGGAGTAGCATTTCTTCAGCGGCGGTGGGAGCCTCTTCATCTTCAATCTCAATCTTTGTCTCTACCACCTTCAAACCTCCCTATTGATTGACTTGATATAAGTTGTCATCTTAGCTTTTCAATAGGGATAATTTGAGCCATCAAATTGGGGTGGCTTCTTGGTGTTGTTGATTTGAGCCATTTTTACACCGAAGGTTGTTAAGCCTCAAATCACGGTGACCTCAGCTCCAATACCACTTGAAAGATCCTAATGGCTAGAGAGGGGTGAATAGTCTATTAAAAATTTCTACAACAAGCACTTAACAAACCGGTTAGACAATTATGAGGCGAAGCAAGTATTGCGCTAGCCTACTAAAAATGCAAGCCACCTACCACAATTCTAGTTTCTATTGTTTCTAACCACACAATGACTATGGCACTACACTAAGTTAGTGTGCTCTCAAAGGCTAACTAAAGAGCCACACTAACCAAACTAACAAGCTCTCACAACTAGCTATACTAAAGAGCTTGATAACTAGTTTGTGGTAATGTAAAGAGAGACAGAGCAAGAAAGTTATACCGCTGTGTTGAGGAATGAACCAATCAATCACAAGAATGAAAACCAATGAAGACCAATCACCTCAGAATCAAATGATGACACAATGATTTTTTACCGAGGTTCACTTGCTTGCCGGCAAGCTAGTCCTCATTGTGGCGATTCACACACTTGGAGGTTCACGTGCTAATTGGCATCACATGCCAAACCCTCAATAGGGTGCCGCACAACCAACACAAGATGAGGATCACACAAGCCACGAGCAATTCACTAGAGTACCTTTTGGCTCTCCATCGGGGAAAGGTCAAGAACCCCTCACAATCACCACGATTAGAGCCGGAGACAATCACCAACCTCCGCTCAACGATCCTCACTGCTCCAAGCCATCTAGGTGGCAGCAACCACCAAGAGTAACAAGCGAATCCCACAGCGAAACACGAACACCAAGTGCCTCAAGATGCAAACACTCAAGCAATGCACTTGGATTATCTCCCAATCTCACAAAGATGTTAAATCTATGATGGAGATGAGTGGGAGGGCTTTGGCTAAGCTCACAAGGTTGCTATGTCAATACAAATGGCCAAGAGAGATGAGCTAGAGCCGGCCATGGGGCTTAAATAGAAGCCCCCATGAAATAGAGCCATTGTACCCCTTCACTGGGCACTGCTCGGGGTGACCGGATGCTCCGGTCAGATCGACCAGACGCAGGACCCCAGCGTCTGGTCACCCGATGCTTGCCACGTGTCATCGGCTTCAAATGCTGATCACCCGATCTCAACGGTCATCAGTACACTTAAGTAGTGACCGGACGCACTGCTCAAAGTGATCGGACGTAGGACCCCTGCGTCTGGTCGTTTCTAGTAAGGTTCCATTCGTGAAAATTCATGACCGGACACGTCTGGTCATGCCTGATCGGACTCACCCAACGTTTGGTCACTCAACGTCTCCTCTGTGCGCTGCCACATCAGCGAGACCGGACGCACCCACTCAGCCTCCGGTCACCAAGTGACCCAGCATCCGATCGAAGACCGACGCCAGCGTCTTCGCTGCTTCCACTGACCGATCGCACTGGTCCAGTTGAGACCAGCGTCTAGTCCACTCTGTGAAACCCTATCTTTTCTGTACAGGGCGCCGGTGGCACCGTCGGATTGTCCGCACTCTACAGGCGGACACTCTACCGGTGAAGTTTCTTACCCTTGCTCAATGTGCCAACCACCAAGTGTATCACCTTGTGCACATGTGTGTTGGCCTATTTTCACAAACATTTTCAAGGGTGTTAACACTCCACTAGATCCTAAATGCATATGTAATAAGTTAGAGCATCTAGTGGCACTTTGATAACCATATTTTGATATGAGTTTCACCCCTCTTAATAGTACGGCTTTCGATCCTAAATATGATCACACTCTCTAAGTGTCTCGATCACTAAAACAAAATAGCTCCTACCACTTATACCTTTGCCTTGAGCCTTTTTCTTTTTCTCTTTCTTCTTTTCAAGTCCAAGCACTTGATCATCACCATGGCATCACCATCATCATGTCATGATCTTCATTTGTTTCACCACTTGAAATGTACTACCTATCTCATAATCACTTTGATAAACTAGGTTAGCACTAAGGGTTCATCAATTCACCTAAAACCAAACTAGAGCTTCTAGCCTTCAGGCATCGTCTGCCTTCCAAGGACGATGGCTTCGAAGGGAATGGAGAGGAAGGGGTGAAGAGTGATGGAATGAAAAGGATAAGGGGCTATCGGCAAAAAAACAATTGGCAAAGGGGCCTCACGTATTGCTCACATGACCTATATGACACTGGTGGCTGCTGACATGTATTGCCACGTAGGATCTATTCCCCAACATGAGGGATATGGACCTAAATGGCACAACTTAAAAAGTTTATGTACTCAAATCTGCACTTTCAGAGTTAATGGACCTACGGTGCATTTATCTCAATCCTATATATACTCACAAGTGGGTGTATGGTACTAGTGGTAAGGAGGTGTCATTATTGTGTGGGTTTGAGTCTTGAGAAGCACTTAACTTTTTGGTTTTTTGTGGGCTGCTAATCACCTTTGTAAATAGCGATTAAGGTTATAAGGGGGAGTGACACATTGTCCTAGTGAGGTGGGGGCCACATGTTGAGGGAGACTTGGGCAAATCCCTGCATGGTTTGTCTGGTGTTCGTCGGTGCCCAACTGTGTCGACCTGCTAGCAGACCATTCGCCAAAGACTGATGGATTATCTGTCAAGACACAACTAGAGCCTACTATATGCAGTTTTGCTAGTATAGTTTTGCACAATATAAATTTTGATTATGAATATGATTATGGTGCTGATGCTAAACAGAAATGCAATGCTAAGATCATACTCCCTTCGTTCCATTGAAAGTGTCATTTTTTACTTTTAGACTTTTTGTTTGGCCATTCGTCTTATTCAAAATTTTTTATGCAAATAATAAAATAAATTAATCTCTAATGATAAAATAAGTTATAATAAAATAAATAATATTTATACAAAAATTTTAAATAAGATAAACGATGAAACAAGAAATCTAAAAGTAAAAAACTACATTTTTAGTATGACGGAGGGAGTAGGCATGATACATGCATCGTATTCGTGCCCCACCGTGTATTGGACTACGTAAAAGGTTGTGCAATGGAACCGTTTAAAATGACCTGACCCAAGTCCCTCTACGTGCAATCCCAGCCACCAAGGCATAGCAAGATTTCCGCGTGATGACAGATGGCTTCTGCGACTTTGAGGCGATTCTTGTCGGCGAAGGTTTCTTCGACTCCTGCCTTTCCCAGTCCCTCGCCCTCGACTGCTCTCTGCATGGGCCGACTACGGGGTTGACCTGGTTTAACTACTCGGCCTTGGCAGGGGAGTGGTTAGGGTTAGGTTTCCGTGATCTGAGAATCTGTGCTCAGGTGAAGATGGCAGGGGAACCTTTGGATGCGAGGGAGGTGATGTTTCGATCTGTGGGGAAGATTTTGTGCATAATGGAAGATTGGAAGCGCATAATGGAAGATAGACGGGCTCTCTCGAGGAGCGCTGCCATTCCCAATGAGTTGTCTAAGTTGGAATTGTCGCAGCCTCGGTAACCACCGTGACAGTGAAAGAGCTTCGCGAGCTAGCGAGACATTTTGTCCCATCAATGCTCTCTGTGCAAGAAACTCAAGTGCATAAGACACGGGTGGAGAATTTGAAAAACACTCTAGGTTTTTACCATGCTTTTGCTGTAAGCAGTACGGGCCGTAGTGGCGGCCTGGGTATCTTTTGGAACAATAAGATGCGAGTGGATCTGTTACCATACTCACAATATCACATTGATGTTATTCTTACAGAGGGTGATAAGGAGCCCTGGAGGTTGACATGTGTGTATGGGGAGGCGCAGTTAAGCGAGCAACATAAGACATGGAGTTTGCTTAAGTTCATTAAGTCATCATCCCCACTACCGTGGGTTTGCATTGGTGATTTTAATGAGGTTTTACATCAATCGGAACACGTGGGCGTTCAAGAAAGGAGCAGAGCTCAGATTGAGGGGTTCTGAGAGATGGTTGACGTATGTGGCCTCAATGACCTTTATTTTGAGGGCCACAGTTGGACTTTTGAAAAGAAGGTAGCGGGTGGTTCTTACTGTCCGTGTCCCCATCTGGACTGCGGTCTGGCCACAGCGCACTGGTGTAGCAAGTTCCCATGTGCAAAAGTTAAATACTTGGTAGCTGCAACTTCTGATCATGGGCCAATCCTCCTAGAGTGGAGTCCGGCGGTTCACAGGAGATGACGGAGGAAATGCTTCAGATATGAACAAATGTGGGAGACACACCCGGCATTTTCGAGCACGCTAGCGGAGTCCTGGCAGCGGCAAGGCAATGCAAAATCTTTGAGCGAACTACAGGAGAAGCTGAAAGGCAGTGTCCAGGCATTTGTCTATTTGGGAGCGCACAACCTTTGGCCAAGTGCAACATGAGCAGCAGAATCTAAATAAGAGGCTACATGATATGTAGTCGGACCCAGGGCGGTTGGGCCCTTCCCTATCGAAATTGAAGCTAGTTGAACTGAATTCAAGAGCTCAATCACCAGTGAAGAAATTATGTGGAGGCAAAGGTCTCGAGTTATTTGGTTGACAACCGGTGACAAGAATACCCTGGTTCTTTCATCTAAGGGCGAGCCAGAGAAGGAGCAGAAACAAAATTTCTCGGCTAAGAAAACCAGATGGTCAATTTACTGAGGTTGATCTTGAGCTCGGTACGATTGTCACCAATTTCTATATCAACTTGTTTGCTTCTGAGGGTACAGATAATATGGAAGAGGTGCTCTCTACTGTTCTAGTGAAGGTAGAAGCTGACTTGAACATGATCCTACTTGATCCCTACAAGGAGGGAGAGGTCAAGGGCACTTCATTCCAAATGTTTGTGACAAAGGCACCGGGTCCCCATGGTTTCCCAACACACTTTTTTCAGCGACATTGGGAGCTTTGTGGGAAGGAAGTCACATAGCCATGGCATTGAAACTTCTATATGGTGAGGAGGCGCCAACGGGCATCAACGAGACTCTGATCATTTTGATTCCCAAAGTGGCTAGCCCAGAGGAAATTGGACAGTTTCGACCAATAAGCCTATGCAATGTTATTTACAAAATTGCATCCAAGGTGTTGGTGAATAGGTTGAGGATTTTCTTGTCAGAAATTATTTCAGAGGAGCAATCAGCCTTTGTTCCAGGCTATCTCATTACTGACAATATTATTTTCGCTTATGAGTGCCTGCATTTTATGAAGCGGAAACGAGTGACTAGGTCTGAGATGCTATGCTTTAAAGTTGGACATGAAGAAGGTATATGATCAGAGTCAGAGTGGGTGTATCTCGATGCCATAATGCGCCGGCTAGGCTTCCATCATCGTTGGGTTGACATAATTATGAGGTTTGTACTGATTGGTTTCATTTTTAGTTCTATTTGATGGTGATAAGCTATAGAGTTTAGACCGACTCGCGGCATACGACAAGGAGATCCTAATTTCTCCCTACTTGTTCCTTCTTGCAGGAGAGGGCCTTTCGGGCCTATTAAAATCAAGAATTCAGTCATTAGAACTCAAAGGTAATATGGTGGCACCGTCGGCTCCGCTTGTGAGTCACCTCCTCTTTGCAGATGGCTTGCTATTTTTTCGAGCAAATAAGGAGAATGCTTTGTTGATCAAGGCGGTCCTACAATTGTATTGTTTAGCATCGAGCTGAGGCAAAGGATTAATATGGAGAAATCCTCCATACATTTCAGCCAAGGGCGTCAGGCAGCAATGTCGTGATGTCATCAAGAGTGAGCTGGAGGTTAATAACGAGGCTTTGAGTGAGAAATATCTCGGTATGCCTTGAGATGTTGGGACTACTTCCAATGGTGCCTTTAAATATTTGATGGACCGGGTTTGGAGCAGGGTTGAGGGGTGGATGGAGTAGTGCTTGTCTACTGGGCGGCAAGGAGTTCTTGAATTAAAGAAGTGGTTCAAGCTGTTCCCACCTATTCTATGTCTTGTTTCAGACTGCCAAGGGGGCTTTGCGAGCATTTGATTAGCTTGATGTGGAACTTTTGGTGGGGCTGTAGAGATGGCAAGAGGAAACCATGTTGGGTAGCCTAGGACCAAATGATCAAGCCTAAATCTATCGATGGGCCTGGGCTTTCGGGACATGGAGCTGTTCAATCTAGCTTTGCTGGCTAAGCAAGCTTGGGAGAATATTACTAGGAACCGGCATCCTTGAGTGCTAGAATTCTTAAAGCTGTCTACTACCTAGGGGTCAGGATTTTCTAGAGGCTGATCTTGGTTCCTCCCCATCGCACATTCGGAGTTCGTTCGTCAATGGACGCGAGGTGCTGAAGGAGGGATTGATAAGAAGAATTGGCATAGAGAAATGACGACAATTTGGACGATGAGCTGGCTACCTTTGGAGAACTTACTGTCGCCCCATCAGGTTGGATAAACCAAACTCTCCTCAAATGGTTAGTGAACTAATTAATCAGGCTGAAGTGGCATGGAAATATGACATGCTGGAGGAGTTCTTCACCCCTCTTGATGCGATGATGATTGCCAACATACCTCTATGTACAACAAGGCAAGAGGACTTCTGGGTGTGGCACTCTAACAAACGGGGCATCTTCTCGGCACGCTTGGCGTATCACATGCTGATCCATCAATCGGAGCAGCACTATGCAATCGTGCAGAATATTGTAGGCCGGTCAGATAACCGGACTGATTCAAAGGAATGGATGTTGCTGTGGAAGGTGAGAGTCCCCTCAAACATCCGCATTTTTCTTTGGTGATTAGCGAAGCACTCGCTGCTGACCGGAGACATGCTTCGCCATAGGAAGATGGCACAAGGCAACACCTACTTTTTCTGTGGGATGGAGGACTCATGGAGACACTCTTTGCTAGAATGTAACATGGCAAGATGCATTTGGGCACTAGAGAAGGAAGAGACAATGGAGCTCTTGAGTGGAATTCTAGAGAATGACGCTAAGTCCTGGCCGGCGATCATGGCAGAAATCCTACCATAGGAAGATATCGCTAGAGTGGTGATCACATTGTGGGCTATTTGGTTTGCACGATGGAAGGTGATCCATGAGGATATTTACCAAAGCCCTCTAGTCGACAGCATAATTTTGTGGACAGGCTTGTGTTGGAGCTAGGGGAGGGGAAACAAGTGCAGTGGCCCCAGGCTCGGGTGTACCAGAGTAGGCCAACATAGATTGCACCCCTTAGGTGTTGTTCAAATTAATGTTGATGCGGCTTTATCCAAGAACACATCACTGGCTTTGGTGGCAACAATAGCAACAGATGAGGATGGTCGTTTTATGGGAGCCTCGGTGCTGGTCCTTCATGGAATTGTTCGACACAGAGGTCATGGAATCCATTGCATGCAGAGAAGGGATGGCTCTTGCTTCAGACCTACGAGCTGATAGTTTCAGGTTAGCCTATGACTGTCTGAATGTCGTGAAGAGTATCCAACAAGTTGATCTCGGAATATATGGATAGGTTATCCGGGAGATCAATGCGAGGAATGCAGATTTTAGAAGTGTCAATTTGTACATGAGCATAGGGACTCAAATACCGATGCTCATAGCATAGCTCGTAGCTTGATGTTTGGTTCTTGAATCTACCTGATGATGTTTGTAATATGTACAATCCTCCTAGCTGAACAAAGAGGGTGGTGTTGCTAAGAAAAGTCCTCTACGTGCAATATATTATGACTTGATGATACTTGGCCCACATGAGTGGGGATCAATTTAGTGTCCAAGAATGCTGTAGCTTAGGAAGCTCTTTGACATAAACCAGGAGCTTGACCTTGACTCGGCAGGTTCCACACTCGGACCACTCGTCCTGACTTTAGATGTTTCTCTACTATCCGGATGGACCATCGGATCAGGAGTCAGGACCATCGTTCTACTTTACCAATCCTTCCTTCTCCACAATATCACTATATCGGAGAGGGGGAAAATACAACACTTTCTTCTCCACTCTACGGGAAATCATGCCGGCCGTCACGCGCAGAGCTTGACACCTGGAGAGGATGGCCCAAGCTGCCAATGCCGGTGCGGAGGACCCTCTCGTGGTTGGTGCTCCTCTCTAACCATGTCTCCAACTACAATAACTGTGTTTCTTGTACTGCTGCTAGTTAATCTGAATCTACTGCACATCTAGTTTTATCCGGCGCATGCTGATGTGGAGTGTAGCATCAGTTTGTGAAATAAATTAGTATTGTGCTCTCTGATTGGGACATGGGCCCAAATGCTTTGTCGGCAGCGCGCTGCAATTAATAGAGGTGTTCGTTTATTGGGAGCCTAATTGGCTATTAATGCCAAAAAATTTCCTTTTTTCTGACAACATGATTATGTGCTTTGTTTGTCTATCTATCCCAATTCAAGATCTGAAAGCGAAGCACAGTAGGTCGTGCTACTTAGCAGGCATGTTTTTATCCCTAGAGACTATTTGGAACATTTTAATTTTACATGAATTAGTTCAATTTCATAGAAAAACTACATGAATAGAGAAAATTCCTAATCGCAATCACCATCAATGTTTGCTGTAGTACAACAAGCGGCACACCATTTGTAGGTGGCAATACCAACCTACAGATGAAGCTAGTTTCCTGAGTGATAGAGCTAACCTACGATGAAGCCTAAACACTTCGCCATCCCGGGTGATAGAGCCAATATTCGATGGATCACGCATACACAGATGGACCGGGAGACCAACACTTAAACAAGAACAAACCCTTTATTACAACACAAAGATGTTATACAAGAGCACACACACATTTGAGTGGCTATCCTACACACATCCACCATGCCCTTGGGGGCTAAAGGGCATGGTTTGTCACTCTAACTTATAGTGGCTACCTATGCCTTGGATGGTATGGTTAGGGGAGGGGAGCACCCCTATATATAGGCCTAGGTGAGCCATGGACAACATGACAAGTGTCCATGCTCTAGAAAGTTCTTAGGTTCTACACTCTTTTGTATTTATCATGTGAACCAAATCAGGAAACCCGATTCCAACCCTTGCCATCCTTTCTTCTTTAGCTTGGAGTTGATGGCACTCTAAGGCCTCATTTGGTTCTGCTCTGGACGGATCCGGCTCCGCCTGTGCGCATACTGTGCTGCACTTAATATAGATCACTGTAGTATGCACCAAAATAGCTCTAGCTCTAGTACAATAATGTAAGTGCAATCAAGCCATATTGTGGGTTTTGGTGATGATGACCACATATTTATAGGACTAATGAGATTTATTGAGTTGACAAGCAGGTAAAAATGAAAATGAGGATAATACATGTGTTGGTGGAGCCACCAATTACAAAAGGATGCGGTGAACGACTCAATGGTGTTTAAATTCATTTTTATTTCAAATTTGAGTTTAGGAAAAGCCGCACTATAAAGGGGATGCAAGGTACAACCTTCAATGTGCAACCATGTGCTCAAATTCCCACCAAAATATCCTCAAACCACAGCCAAGACAGTAAGCTTTGCAATCCCATCTTTTGAGCTGTCTGGGCAGAGCGGCATTGCCGTTGAGGCGAGCTGCCGCTCGAGCAGCAGTGCTGGGCACTCACGCAGCACTACCATGACTTAAAGTGACCATTGGGGCTAAGGGGGTATTTGACCTCTCCCTCATCCCCACCAACAGATATCTCGATCATTTTCACGCAACAGCAACCAGAGCTCCTCTCCTTTCTCTATGGTAAGGCTCCCATGCTCCCAAGCTTCTCCCATTTGAATCATTTCCAAATCTTTGAGACATTGAGCATCCAAACTCAATTTGAGAGCTCCTCCAGTCGATCTTCAACTCCTATAGCACATGGTTCGCGTTCAAGCCGATGGATTGCATCTATTACTCTTGGAGCAAGGCTCCTAGCCAGCGGTGTCACCCAGAAGCTTCCAACTCGATTGTGGCTGCTCTGGGACGTTTGTAATCACCCCTACATCTAGTAAGAACCCCTCATCTCAAGAGATTGCTCTCTTGACTTGAGAATGAGGATAGGGTTTGCGAAACCCAAGCCTTCGTAGCTTCCTCAACCACGGGAAAAATACCTTGTCTCTCCTGTTCTTGCAATTTGTATTGTGCTACTCTTGTTGTTGATGTTTTTAGGGTTTGGTCCCGATCCACTCATTCGTACACTTCTGCATACATCCAGCTGGTGGAATAGGCTCTACTCTACCCAGGAAGCTCAGTAATTTATTCAATCTAAAATTCCTTTGGTAGATTTTGAACTGTGATATACTTGTGTCTGTGCGAAGCAGCAATGCCGCTGCCCCGAGCGGCAGTGTCGCGCAGAATTTGACAATAGTTCTCAAGTTTTGTTTTAACAGTCTATTCACCCCCTAGGCTTAGCTTGGATCCTTACAAATACAACTGGTAACTGTGAAGGAGCCAACAGAGTGGTGCTTTGGGGTTCCGGCAGCTCTGCTACAGTAGCGCTAATTCTAGAAATTCTACTTACACAAGGAAGAGAGGAGTTAGTACCTGTAGCTTCACAGTCAGAATGGGTACTTAGCTAGTTCAGCATACCATTGTCAATGCTCACTCAAGTTTGGAGCAAACAGGGTAAACGAACAAGCTAAGTGGTGTGGGTGATGAGGAGGTTTGGTCCCAATTATGGAAACTAGACATTCCTGCAAAGATAAATTTTTTTTTGGATAGGAGGGTATTGCATGGTCTCCTACCTTGTCATGGGATCCTTGCAAATCGTCATATTGAAAGATCAAGCCGTTGCCTAGCTTGCCATGAGGGATGTGAAAATATAAAAGCACCTATTATTCACTTGTAGTCGAGCAAGAGAAATTTGGTGGAAACTTGGGGCAAGATATAAGAGACTCCGGTGGTTCTTTCATAAGTGCTGGTTCGTGCTTTTTAGATCATGTGGTGGATCATACTCAGGGAGGGTCTGTTGCTGGCACAACACATAGGGTGCAGTCGACTCATGATCCAATTGGATTGTTTGGAGGTGGTAGAAACGATGAGACAGGATGGTTTCCCAGCAACAACAGGTGCTCCTTTTTATGATGAATGCAATCTCCTTTGGCAAGAGTTTGATTCTATTCCTATCAAACATTGTAATCAAGTGGCCCACCAACTAGCCAGGGTAGCAAATGAAACCCCTAGTTTTAGAATGGTGTCAGATAGAAAATCGAATGGTCAATTAAGCACAATTAGACATATCATCTATAATAATCACTATATCAAATTGGGAAATAACTTATGCTTACTACAAAATGCTTAAAGGAAGATAACACTACGTATCTTAAAATCGTTCTTCAATAAAACAATACACCAAGACAAAAAGGATTACTACAGTTAGTTAAGTACTATTGAACCCAGTTACTATACGACTTTCATTCAGTTCAGGTCCAAAACTCTTCCTCTCTTCCCCCAGCGCTCCCCTAGGGTGACTCGGGGGCGACCGCCGCGGCGCCCCTAGGCCCCCCCTCCCGGTCCTCCCCTCCGGCCCGCGGTGGCCCGAAAAATGGTGCCCGCCGCATCCTCCCACCCCCCCTCTCTACCTCTCTCCCCCCCTCCCAATCCTCCACCACCATGACTTCCCCGGTGCTTCTCCGGCGGGCTCACCGGCCAGCGGCCCGGATCTGGGTTCCTCTGGACCGGATCTGGCCTCCTCCTCGTCGGTGCGACGGCGAGGGTTGGACGGTCAGGCCTGGGCGGCGGCTTCTCCAACGAGTTCGTGCGGCCGGCCTGGCGGTGGATCTAGGCCCCCCGTGTGTGGATCCGGCGTTGGCTGCTCTAGTGGTACGGATCCGGCGCCTGCTGCTGCCGTCCAGCGGGGTGCTCGGCATGGGCGGCCTCCGGGACCTCTCATTCCGCGCTGGGCCCCTATAGCCGCTGCTATGGGCCGCCGGTGGACGCGGCCGTCGCCAGGGCCGCGCTCGACAGGCGGCCAGTTCTGGGGTCGCCTCCGGCCTAGCATGCTGGCGTCCGCGCCGCGGGGGCCTCCGGTCACGGTGCCGGCGGCCGCCGTTTGGTGACGCGCTGTCACTAGATCCAGCCGTCGTTCGATGACAGCACGTCATGGTGAAGCATCAGTAGTTGCACGGGTTCTGGGCGAAAGCTCAGCCCAATTTTATCCGGGCGGACGATGGTGACGCCTTGGCGCCACATACCTCCTTGGAGGCGTCGCTTCTGAACCTCGTGCTTTTGCGCCAACATCACCAGATTCTAGGCGAAAGCCCCGCCTTAGAACCCTCTAAGGCCAGCGACAATGGCATCTAGGATCGTTTGCTTGGGTGCCACCTCCTTCCTGAAGGCGTCACTGAAGAATCCCGTGTGGTCGTCGTCTTTTGTGGTTCCTGCCGTTCGCTCCTGGAGGGTTCCTCGTTGTTGGCATCCGCGGATGTCATTCCCTTCTTGAAGGCTTCGTTTGGGGCATTCCAGCTGCGTCGATCGTCGATGTTGCTGCTTGCTGGGCTAGGCCTATCTGGGCTTCAACTTTATCTTCACATTGGTTTGTCCTTTGGTGTTTGTTGTTGCCGCTGTCGTTTGGTCCGTTGGCGGATGCTTTGCTGCTATTGTTGCTTGGGTTGATGCTTTGCCACCTCGTCGCTACGGTCTCCACGCTCACCTGCAGAGCGTGTGATGGCCCTCATTACGGATGCTTTGCCGTAATGGTCCTTTTCCGGCGGATGCTTGGCCGCCGTGGTCGTTTCTCGTGCGGATGCTTTGCCGCTGTTGTCGAGCCGGCTCCCTTGGCTTCCTTGGTGGATGCTGGCTATCGCGGCTACACTACACCTTAGGCTACCAATGTGTTTTTGTCTCCATGTAATAGGCTCAATCTGTAAGGGTTTGGTGGTGGACGCCCCCCCCCCCCCCCCGTGCTTTCTTGCTATATCGTTTGTGCTTGTGGGATTGCGCTGGTAATTCTAGGATTACCGGCCAGTCCTTTGTAACCAAAACTCTGCTTCTGCTTAATGAAAACCGTGTATGAGGTACGTTCAAAAAAAAACCAGTTACTATAATGAACCATTTCATCTCACATAGTTAAGTTCTTAGTCTTATATGGCCTATTTATGATCCTTCAGTGCACACGTTCCGAAGGAAGCATTCCTTTTGAATGAAGATACCCAAATCTTCGTAGACTTCCACAACACTGCATAGGATGCTACGGCGCAAGGACCTCGACATGTCTCAAGTCACCTTGATTGCCCTATAAGTTAATTATGAGCTATTTAACTCGATTGCAATCACTATAGGTACTTTAGAAAGAAGCTAATAAGGAAATGATTTGTCCTTGCAGGATGCAGGACAACATTTGCGGACAACCAAAAAAAATCTTATATAGCTCTGTCCCATGAAGATTAACCAGAGATGCCTCATGGGTCACGAATTGCCAGACCACGCAGAACAATTTAAGGGCATGAACGAGCAAGAGAGACAACGATTCTGGAAAGCTCTGCACAACAACCTTAGATATAAGGTGGCAACGTACATATATATATACATGCATGGTGTGCATTAAGGAACATGATGTCTACTGGCCCCCTACTGCTTTGGGTAAGTCTGGCTAATTGAACCGTATATCTAGGATCACCCTTTTCATATTTCAAAGAAACTTCCATTATTTGCATGTCGTAGTTCGGGCAACAGTGGACACTGGATTACATTTCTAATCTATCCAAGTATGGATCTACGGTTGTCTTTGACTCTTTGAATTACCCGAAAGAGTCATACAAAGACTTTGAGACCATATTTAATTTGTAAGTGGCACTATTTATTCTTTACACAAATAAATGACAAATTTCCCTCGAGTATCCTAACATTATATCTGTACAACGCACATAAGATGTACCTTGAGGACGTTAGCGTTGTCGATCTAAGAACTGACAAGAAGAAGAAAAAGTATGGCCACAATCTAGCCGTCAGGCACGACTTCCTAATACCTATCATCTTATATAGTATGAAATAACAATGCAAGCTCTATATATATGTAGAAGGTACTAATCCTTAGTGTATTCTATCACGTAGTGCGGCAAACAACCTTTAGGGACACTACTATGTGGATTCTATACGTGCGAGTACCTCAGAGACGGCAAACAACCTTTAGGGACACTAATCCTTAGTGTATTCTATCATGCAGTGCGGCAAACTGTAACATGGCTGCGATGACGAGACGTGTATGATGTGTATATATAAAAATGTGCGTGTTTTTTTTGGGCATGTATATTGTTTGGGCTAGCGGTGCTAGTTCAAAGTACATGTGTATAATTGCGCAAACAGATTTCAAATGAGACTGGCGGGAAGCAAAATTGCAAAAATAGAATTCAAATTCAAACTTGAAAAGCACTAACAGAGGCGGGCACCTTAAATGCTACTGCCTCTGTTAATGCATTAACAGGAGACGGTCGGCTTAGAACCACTGCTTTTGTTACTTCGTTAACGGAGGTGGGCGGCTTAGGACTACCGCCTCTGTTAATCTGTTAGCGGAGGCGGTCAAGATGCCTGTCTTTGAAGCGCAATTAACAGTGGCACTAAGCCAGAGGTGGACACCCTTCCCGCCTCTGAAAATAAAAAATGATCGTCTCACAAAATCTGTACAGTAGAGGCATCCTTTTTAAAGAAGGACCCCGGCTATGTATGAAGATGGATTGGAGTATCTTTAGAAATCCATAGAAAATCCATGTTCCTGTAAAATAGCCATGGATGCGTGCTCTTTCTCTGATGATATCTCTGATTATCAACTCACAACATGAAAGTTAGGCAAATCTTCTAGAACCTTTTCATATATGGACATATGGTTCTTTGGCTTGCACCTTTTCATATATGGGTCCTGCAACTGAAGAGGATACCCTTACGTCCTAAAAATTAAGGCAACTAAAGTCACACTTGAAAAACTCTATGTTCTTGAAACATCATATGCCTTTTACAATGGTTGGAAAAGTACCCTTGATACTTCCAGATACTTCTAATTTTTTATTTACTAGCCATTTAATTAAGGAAGAATGCTTATTAAATTTAAATTTTATTCTTAATATAAGGATATATATTAGTAATTGCTTGGTAATTCCTCGATGGTATACGTCCGGCTCTCCCTGTTCTCGCTCGTCGTCGTCACCACTCCCTCGCCTAGGAAGGAATATAATTAGCTATAAGCACGTGTGTATGCCTCAACAACAAACGTGTACAGCATCCTCGATCACTGACAGCGCGTCTTGGTGTGGCTGGGCGCCTGGGCACGACGAACGAGCGCAGGTTCACGTCGAGGACCGCCACGCGGTAGCTCCAGACACTACCCGGTTCAAAAATCCCCTTCACTGTCGAATTTTGAACCGATAATAACACACCGGCAATGATGGGGGCTAACATCACTGCCGGTTCCTAAGAACCGACACTAATCTATAGGAAATAGTGTCGGTTCCTGGCTTCACCCGACAGTGTCTAGTTGAACAATACTGCCGGTTTGTAGACCCAACCGTCAGTGATGGTTGCTTCAAGAGTGTCGGTTCTTGGTTCAAGCTAACAGTGTTGAGCAAGCCATCACTGTTGGTTCATGGCTCAAGCTGGCTGTGTTGGTCGAGCCATCACTGCCGGCTGGTGGCACAAACCGACACTGTCGGTTTGGATTTCAAGCCGACAGTGATGGCTCAACCAACACTGCTGGCTCGTGCCATGAACCAGCAGTGCCCTCTTTACTATCACGGTCAGTTTTGTGCTAACCGGCAGTGATCTCTTTTTCGTATTTACTATTTTATAATTTATTTATTTATTGGTGGAATCGGGTTTCGCTTTATATTCGCTACGTAGACGACAGGTCCTACCAACATTAAACATTACAAATGTTACGGTTACAGTTCAAATGTACTTACGAAGCTCTCGATCCCTTGAAAGAAATTACAATAGTCTAATGAGCCGCTCTAGCCCGTACTGCGCCCGTACTGCGCCTTGTACTTCACGGACTGTGCAATGGAGAATGTTCCTTTTTTCCAAGCACTCCGATACGATGAAGGCCGCTAGCTCCGATGATAGTGCTATGACCTCTATTTTTAATAGCCTATTATGTTCAAATTTCTTGCGCTGTCATTCAAAAAAACCGGTTTCGAAAGGCAGAAATGTTAGAGAAATAAGTAGATCGTTTTGTTTAATTAACAGATATAAATGAAATAAGGATTATACACATAAAAGCATCTGCCGCCTCCGATTTTACGCTGAGGTAGCAAATCATTGCCCACATTACGTAGAACCCGTATTCATTGTTTCCCGCCGGCTGGTCTAGGGGCTCCAATTGCATTGGTGCAACCTGGAATGGGACCTTCGTCCCACCAACCATTCTTGCCTGGACACTATGCCACATTATAAAGTGGAAAAAGAGGCAACATTAGAATATGTTATGTGCGATTAGAAAATAATATGTTATTAGGTTCGCTTACGCATTAAGCACTTCGACTACGGGATTGAGCAAAGAAAGTGGCTTTTTCTTCGAGTCCCACACCTTGATACGATTTCTTTTAATATCGACAATAAAGAAGACGAAATGGTTGATGCAATCACAAAACCCTAGTTAATGAATAATCGTAACTACAAAAAACAATCATAAAAATAAGAGCAGAGAACACATACTCACAGTTATAGGCTAGAAGTATTTCGGTTTTATTACTCATCTTGAAATTTTCGAAAATGGCGGTCAGTGTCTCCGTCAGATCTTCTACTTTATTTCCATGCATGCCTCCGCATGTTCTCTCATTGACTAGCTCGGGGTCCAGGAAAGACATGAGCGTACTTTGTTTTGAAGCAATGTTTTGCTACACACCTGCATAATTCATGAGGAATGTGCAGTCGTTAACTATTTGTGTATCGAGAGAGTAGTTAATTATAATATCGTGCGAGTAGGGTCCTTACATAGTCCACAGCGTCAACATTTGTGTATCGAGATCGTGTCTCTGGAATAGCTGAAACAAGTGATCCCAACCGACAAAGTGCTTTTCTTCATTAGGACAATGGAAAACATGCGGCGGGCGGATAATATATTCGAAACCCACCTATCCCGTCTCAAGTGCTTGGGCCATGTAATAATCATGCAAGTCACGCATATATGTTTGTCAAATTTTTATACTCCTCCTCGTCCACCAAGAAATTGCCTCTTTGAAACTACATTACCGGTCTTGCTGTCTCATATGCTAGTGAATCATAATAGATGTTCACGGCATCATCCCTACTTAATCCGGGGTTGTCTTTGACAATCTTGTTTATCTTCTTTTGATCTTCATGGTGTATTTTTTCCACTCTTAGTTGATTGTGCTTACTCTCTATTTGCCTATTGAATTCGGACTGCACCCACCACTTAGGCAGTGAGGCAAATAGATTCTAGAATCTAACTTTGTCTTCCTTGGAGGCTACTTCTAGCTTTTGTTGGTTCATCAAGTTTGTAACACTGCCACTCATTGTCCTTTTCTTTTTTTGTTGGTCCACTTTGGGATCTTTAGCGACCGAATCCGAGGACCTTTTTTGCGACTGCGAGGATGCCTTAGATCTTGTTTTGGGCTGTTGTGGAGGAGGAGGAGGAGGAGAATATGTTTTCTCGGGGGTGATGAAGAGGAGGAGAAGGAGGAAGAGTCTTCTCTTTTCTTGGGGCTGATGAAGATGGAGGACGAGGAGGAAGAGATGGAGACTTCTGTCTTCTTGGGGGTGATGACAAGGAACCATGGAAGGTAGTGTGATCTCCTCTGTTGGGAGATGGTGAGTAATCATCTCTGGACGGCGAAGATTCACCATCGTCCTCATCATCATCCGAAGAGAACTGGTGATCAAGCTTAATGAAGCGCTCGCGCCAGACCACATAAACGCCCTTGTTCTAAACAAGGCATTGCCTGTCTTCCTATGTGGGGCAATCAATGTGCATCTTGTTATACTTCTTATCAAGTATAGTATCAATGCTGACGTGGGCATACCCCATTGGAATTGGACGGCCATTAATGGTCTCGTCTCCTGCGGGCCAGGCCTGGCCGACCGCCACCTTATCAGTTGTCCATTACTGACGGATGTACAACCTGACATTAGCAGGTTCAGTGATGCTGTCCACTAGATGAGGTGCATTCGCCTCTTCATCATCGAGCAGGGTCGATCCGTCGCTGGTGCGACCCTTGAACTGTGGGCTAAAGCTAGTCGAAAGAGGTTCTTGTGGTACTACTCCTGATCCTACGGATGCCATAAGTACATTAACTTTTTCTTGAACCCTCTCATCAATCCGATTTTCGAATTTGTCTTCCATCTCTTTTAGAACCCTCATATACTCTGTCTCTTGTGCTGCTCTATCCCTCGAGCGGCTCCGATAAGTGGAAGATTCTTCCTCGAATGCTATTTTCCAAGGAACAAGACCGGCTCCTCTAGTGCGACTAGGGTGCTCCTTGTTTCCGAGTGTTTGGGTGAGCACGTCATTCTCCCTATTAGTATTGCGGGTCCCTTTTCTCACCTCATCATTTACCTCGGAGGTCCTCTAGTTACCAGTAGGAAGCTATGACACACCTCGCTTGGTTCTGGCCTTGCTGCTACCGGAACCATCTGGCTACTCGGTCGGCTGAACCTTCTGCTGGAGACACCAAGTAAGCTAATAGACTCTCAATTAATTAGCGTGTGTGGCTACCTAGTCACATGATACCTAAGTTACCTGGTCATCTTGGTCATCTTGATCCAGCTCGAGAAGAGTGGTAGGAGTCCATGGTACCTCATTCTTACTGTCTTGATTGTTACCGCCACCGTTTGTCGGATCATGCTTCTCTCTCGTCCCACCGATATCAGCCGCTTCTTGTTGCCTATTAGTTCTTGGGAGACGGGTTAACGGGCGGCGATGAGTCATGGCTGTGACATGATCGTGGTTAGTTTTGGCTGCGTACAACTACTAGTAGCATTTGTGCATATATATATTTCCCAACTAATAGAGATTTAATGCAAAGTCTAATAATAAGTCCACATATAGTTCACGTATAACAAATGCATTGTTTGATTGGCTCCATACAACAAAGTCCACCTACTGTTCTACGAAACAAAGCCTACATCAACTTCCAAATAAGAAAAGCAATGACCATAGCCATAAATAAAAGCATGGCATCTTTCCAAAACCAAGGAGCAATTCTCCTAATCTTCATATCTCCGGCGGGTGGCTCCTCTTCAATCTCCACTGCCGGCAGATGGCCATGGTTTGCACTCATTGGACCATAGTAGGCCCTCAAAGCTTCAACTTCTGTGTTGTATTTTTTGTAACAATTACCTGGGTATCGATTGACTTGAGCATAGCAATCTTCCCAGATAAGTTAGATCCCAGGCATCCGACCAACATGCACTACATACCATGCCATGGTTGCCTATACATGTAACCAAATTATGTTGATAGTGCTATGTCATTCAAACATGTTGTAGACTAAGTTTAGTGTATTGAGCTTGTAGACTATATTCAAATATTCAAACATCAATTTGCAACACATTTAGTTAGGCTTCATCCCATGCATATTGGACATGAAAGTATTATGGTAATTGGCAGTACATATAAGACATAACAAAACAAATATGAAGAGGCCAAGTTCGACTGTCTTCCAGTGAATCAACTTGTAAGGGACCTATGTTAAATATTTTTCTCTAGACTACTTTGTTCATTCCTTTTCTAATACCTTTGCATTGAAAAGATTCGAGTATAGGTGCTGCCATGCTATGTTAATTTGCTATTTATTAGGAACTTTAATTAACTTGTTCATTTGCTAGCAATTTATGGAAGATTCTACATCCTAGCAAATTAGCAATTCATGAATACACACGTCAGAGCCTGTCCAAATGGCAGACAGTAATAGTATGCAGAGCATGGTGAAGCGGGTTAGCGTCGTTTACCTCGTGGAGAAGAGCCCATCCAAAGTGATGGTGACCTTGGTCTGCTCGTGTCAAGGAAGACAAGGGCGCAAGCGACAACGGTGCTCCGACGGCATCGAGGAAGGCGAGGCCACTGGCATGCTAGGGACAGCGTCGGACGTTGAAGAAGAGGATGGCAAGATGGCTATAGATGGTCAGCACGGGTGGCGGTGGAGCTCTGTCGACGTGGAGGAAGACGATGGCGTCGGGCGTTGATGAAGAGGATGGTGCGACGGCTATGAACGGCGATGCAGGTGGTGGTGGAGCTCTTTCGGTGTCGAGGAAGACAACGACAAGGGTATAGCTAGGACAGCAGTGACGGTTAGTGGCAAACCATCGAACACCTAAGGGGCGCAGTGAGGGAGGCGCTCACCGTGCAGCGTGGTGACACCGCTGTCCGCGTGCTCCTTCTAATCCAAGCTATGGGAGGGGGCGTGAAGGACCAGGGGTGGAGACGTCAGTGTGGAGGACCATGGGGTGGGGGACGCCAGCGTTGACGACCGCAGGGTGTGGGACGCTGCGGTGGGGGACGCCGGGGTGGAGGATGGTGTCACGGGTCTTTCTCGCTGGCGTGGGCCACACAGGGACGCATGGACGTCTGCGTTGAAGAAGAGGAGGGCGCTCGGGCCACGAACGGCGGCATGCGGGGTGGCGGTGCTCTGTCGGATTGGAGGAAATGGATGGCGCGGGCTTCAAATGACTTAGAAAAATTTCAGCCTGCGCCACCGGCTTATATACTCATGGCACATCACTGCCGGTACCAAATCCAACCCGGCAGTGATGTGCACTACCAGGGCCGATTAGAGCGAAATGTTAAAAACATAAAAATAACCTAAGCTAACGAATTTCCTATCCTAGCGCAGCGGTTAAGGCCGTGCACTCACGACCCCGCGACCCGCGCTCGAATCCCAGGCAAGTAAAACTTTTTCTTTTTTTCTTTTAATTTTGAATCACCTAACTGCACTATGTATAAATAAATAAATAAAAATAAAAAACTACTCCTAATGCAATTAGATAACTAGCGCAGTGGTAAAGGTTGTACTCTCTAGAGCCCAAGATCCGGGTTTGAACCCCATGCGAGGCAAAAAAATTTAATTTAATTTAATTTTATTTTTGAATATAAACTAACTACACTATAACTAAATAAAAAAGTAAAAAACTAAGCCTAACACAATTACTATCCTAGTACAGTGGTTAAGGCACTACATTCTGGAGCCCGAGACCTCAGTTCGTACCCCATGAGGGGCACAATTTTTTGAATTTTTTTTCAAAAATATATCTATCACTGTCGGTTTCCTTTTCCAACACTGTCGGTTTCTACCCATCACTGCCCGTTTTTTTAAGCCGACAGTGATGATTATATATATATATTTTTTTCTTTTTTAAACTGAATAAATTCATTCATTTATATTCCTATTGCACCTATGTACAAATGGCTAGAAATTTTTTTGCAAGCATGTACATCCAAATTATGGCCCCACCTAAGATCTTAGGTTTTTCTGGTCATTTTCTTTATTATTATATTTTTCTTTGTGCTAGATGGGACAAAAGAGGCCCAATTACATGTTGGACGCACTATAATTTTGCATCCACCTCAACCAAAAATTGGTCCCTAGGGCACATGATTCCCTATGGAAAAGTTTGGCATCATTCCGGATCGTTTCGGAGGTAGACTCAGTTTAACCTCTAATTAATCGGTGACGTCGCGTGAAAATTCAATTAAACAGCAGAAAGTACCAAACCATCTCAAAAAATCCTAAACTTGGTGGTTCCTTCACCCATGGCACGTGCAAGCCTGAGAAAAGTTTGAGACCAATACGACACTGGAATACATATAAACCACATAAACCTTGGAACCTAGGTGTTTAGTCATTGTAACATGAGACGATTTCTATAGGCTTGTGAAGTAAGTATATACCGCCTATGTCCAAATGGCTTAAATTTTTTTTGCAAGCATGTACACCCAAATTATGACCCCACACAAGATCTTATGTTTTTCTGATTATTTTATTTATTATTATATTTTTTGTGCTAAACGGGACAAAAGAGGCCCAATTACATGTTGGGCACACTAGAATTTTGCATCCACCTCGACTAAAAATTGGTCCCTTGGGCATATAAGACCATGTGGAAAAGTTTGGCACCATTATGGATCATTTTGGGTAGGCTCAGTTCAACCTCTAATTAATCGGTGACGTTGCGCGGAAATTCAATTAAACAGCAGAAAGTACCAAACCATCTTAGAAAAATCCGAAACTTGGTGGTTCCTTCACCCGTGGCACGTGCAAGCCTCAGAAAAAGTCTGAAACCAATACGACACCCGGATACATATAGACCACAGAAACCTTGGGAACCTAGTTATTTAGTCATTGTAACATGAGATGACTTCTATAGGTTTGTGAAGCAGGTATGTACCGCCTATGTCCAAATGTCTTCAATTTTTTTTTGCTAGTCTGTACACCCAAATTATGGCCCCACACAAGATCTTAGATTTTTCTGATCATTTTATTTATTATTATATTTTTCTTCATACTAAAAGGGACAAAAGAGGCCCAATTACATTTTGGGCACACTAGAATTTTGCATCCACTTCGACTAAAAATTGGTCCCTAGGGCACATAAAACCCTATGGAAAAGTTTGGCACCATTTCGGATTGTTTCGGGGGTAGGCTCAGTTCAACCTCTAATTAATCGGTGACGTCGCGCGAAAATTCAATTAAATCGGAGAAAGTATCAAACCATCTCATAAACATCCCAAGCTTGGTGTTTCATTCACTCATAGCACATACAACCCTGAGAAAAAGTTTGAGACCAATACGACACCGAAATTTAGAGTTCTTGTTCCACAGCACATGAATTACATGACAAACACAAACCGAATTAAACTTAAACCTTGCAAATTAAACCCAAATAAACAATAACTTAGGGGTGGATGCACAAAACCATACATTTGCATCCAAGCATGGCAATTGATGTCACGGATTCTGTAACCACAGCTATCGATGAAGGCCAATGCCCGTACGATTGCACTCTCTCATGCCTGATAAGACCGATGACATGGTCGTCCATAGATGTAACCTACTGAACCACCATTGTCCCTATTAGTAAATCTTATGCAGAACTGGCATCCTACAGTAGTGTGCTGGCCAAGGTTCTCAGTATAGTACTCTTAGTCATACCTGAGTCTCTCTATAGATTGATCTAGAATGGCCGACAAGCCCAATGCAGCATAGGTAGTGTCATGGAGCACCACCGGCGAGCGGGCAAAAAAATGAGAAATCGTTATTACAATAACAATACAATAAATAACCATAACTCAGGTATCTATGACGTCGACTTTACCACATCCATTTGGTTGTAACTCGCCCAGTATTCGCTTACTTGCGGAACGGGGACATCACCAGCACGCAAAGCTTCTATCTTGAAGTGCAAGAAATTGGGCACCTAATAGCAAATGTGCTGAAGTGCCACCAAACAGTTGTGCACGGCAAAGGACTAGGCACTTCTCCTACTAGGCATCCGTGATCCCATCCACCGGATAAATTCTACCATCATCAGCGGATGTCGTGTTCTCGACAATGTCTCACACCATGAGCAAGCTAAGTGTTGCTTGCAGCCACTTTATCGGGGCTATCGTCTACGACATATGCAACAATGATATTATTTGAATGAGTCCATACATGTTATGAAACAACACTTATTACAGAATTTAAACTACAATTATTAATTAATTAGCATCCAAAACTAAGATGTGGAAAATATTTCATACGATAGCTGGAATAGGGTGGTTTGGAATGGCCACATCAGGATCGAATGGATCATCGCTAGGGTGGAAACCTAGTTCTTGTGGCGGGGGAGGTCCATTCATCCCACCTAATAAAATTCAAGAAATATGACTATAAATATATATTTCATTATATAAAATGTGCAAAGTAAAATGTAGCAAACTAAATAAATATAGATCAATGCATATATATACATAGCTAGAATATGGAAGAGGATAATATATATAATGCATTATACCTAATAAAATTCAAGAAATATGAATAGAAAAATATATATTGCACTATATAAAATATGCCAAGTAAAATGTCGCAAACTAAATAAATATAGATCGACGATGCATATATACATAGCTATAATGTGAGAGAGGAGAACATATATATACCTGCACTGAAATATCCAGGAGCCATGACCACATAGAGTGAAAAGAGTGAGAAGTGAGAGTACGTGAAACTGAGAAATGAGAGTGAAGTGAGGATGCGTGCGTGTGTATGTTCCTAGTTCCTTTTTATAGGGGCAAACACATCACTGCTAGTTTTAAAACAAAACCGACACTGATGATGTCCATCACTGCTGGTTTTATAATGAAACCGACAATGATGTGGCTGACAGCACGTACTTCAACGCAAAAATCATGCATGCATGCTGCAATAAAGGTCATTACTTACGAAAAATAGTGATCCTGTGATCTTTATTTAATACTCAAATAATATCCAAAATTTTGTATCAATTGTATAATTTCCTATATGGGTAAAAAAACCACCGCTGTCCACCCAAAAGAGCTAGATAATTAATTATTAGGGCACCATATATATGTAAAATATCCATACATGCATTTCTATTTGAAGAGACAAACATCGATATATATATATATATATTTCAATTACATAAATATAACATAAAATAATAGAAACCTTGAAATAAAATTACATATACAATAACAAAGACATGACACTAAAATTAAATATACGATAACAAAAACTTATTTTCGTCTAGGTTAATGTTACAATCAAAGTGTACAAACACATTATAAGATAACTACCTCAGAAGCATTCTTCTAGAACCCATCCATGATGGGTCATACCTGGGGATTCACATCAAGAATAGTGTCGGGCATGCCGGTGCTGTTCTGTCTAATCCTCATACGGACGCTGACAGGCATGTCAGTTCACCACGACGTCCGCTGGGACAGAGTGGAACACCATGACCGGTAGATGACGCCTACGCATGGCGCCAGTGACGAATAGGGCTACGACATGGAGCCATCCCTATTGACCTCTACAGGATTGGCGGGACCCGTATGAAGGAGAGGAAGGACCCGGCAACCCCGGAAGCCTTCTTCGCTCTCGTTCTTCTCCTTTTTCTCCTTTGTAACCCGCGCTTTCCCCTCGCCTATAAAAGGGGAAGCAGGGCGCCCCATGAAAAGGGGAGATGGGGGGATCTAGACACAAGAGCATGACACGAGCACATGGCTAAGTGGTAAGTGAGCTGTCAGCACCCGTTCACTCCTTCCACCAGAGACTTGGGATCCTCTCCCTCTCTCGCATGTTTGTAACCCCTACTGCAAACCAAGTGCCAGTAACATGAGCAGCAGCGAACTAGATGTAGGGACGTTTTGTCCGAACTAGTATAAACCCTTGTGTCCTCCGAGCACACCATCTGAGCCAGACGCGCAAATACAATTTACTCGTTGGTGGTCCAAAAACACCGACACATTGGTAACGAACCCGATATTAATGAAGCATGTTATCATTTAAAGATGAAGTTTGAAATGAAAGATTTGGGTCTAACCAAATTCTACTTAGGTTTACAACTTGAGCATTTTCGTTCTGGTATATTTGTATACTAAGCTGTCTATGTCTAGAAAGTATTGGAGAAATTCAATATGGATAAGTCATATCCAACAAAAACCCCGATGATAATGAGTTTCTTAGATGTTGAGAAGGATCCTTTTACACCACGGGAAGGAGAAGACATATTGGGACCACATGTCCTATATCTTAGTGTTGTTGGGGCACTAATATATCTTGCTAATAGCACTCGGCTAGATATTGCATTCGTAATAAATTTGCTGGCAGGACATAGTGCTACCACAAACAAATGTCATTGGGTAGGAGTTAAAACTA
This sequence comes from Miscanthus floridulus, assembly GCF_019320115.1. Classification (NCBI taxonomy): domain Eukaryota; kingdom Viridiplantae; phylum Streptophyta; class Magnoliopsida; order Poales; family Poaceae; genus Miscanthus; species Miscanthus floridulus. Next base: position 25,394,420 of record NC_089593.1, on the reverse strand, counting down.
TTTTAAAATATCTCAATGGCATAAGAGATCTTGGATTATTCTATAGTAGAAATCAATATCCCATTTTGTTGGGATATACAGATGCTAGTTATTTATCAGATCTCTACAATGGCAGGCTTTGTATTCTTACAAGGTGGAACATCAATATCTTGGAAGTCATCAAACTAGACTTTGGTGTCTACTTCCACCAATCATTCTGAAATAATTACTTTATATGAAGCATCACACGAGTGCGTATGACTTCGCAGAATGATAAACCATATAATGCAATCATGTGGTATTGGTGCACTTGAGACACCAACCATTATCTTTGAGGATAATGCGGATTGTGTTGTGCAGATAGAATCAGGTTATATTAAAAGCAATTTGATGAAATATATTACTCCAAAGTTGTTCTATCCACATGAGCTACAAAAAATGGAGAAATTGAAATCTTGCAAACTATGTCTTGTGATAATCTTACGTATTTATTCACAAAGTCTCTACCATACACTACTACAGATTGATTTATCATTGTCGCCACTTTCACTGCTGTAGCAATAGAAGCGACTGTGTTATACTTCCACCGCCGGTTGGACCGATAGTGAGGCCCCCTGAGGAAGGAAACTGACCGTTGAAACTTCTACCATCGACGGGTGAACAATAGATGCGACAGTGGTATTTTCTCAGTCGTATGAAAAGCCGAGCCGACTGGGATACATGTTATGGCCGCTGGCCTACTACGACTATTTGGTCTTTCGGTGGTAAAGTCAGCGTGAGTTATTTCCCAACTACCCACAACACAGTTACATCACTATTACTTGCACTTCTCCATCTTCAAGGTTGGCTTATTTAACTAGGGTCTGGATGCACCTCTTGGGCTCAATCCACACACTCGTGAGCTACTGTATCTTTCCTCATCACCAAGAAGTGCTTTGTCTTCATCCTTGCACCTCTCATGGCCCATGACTATTTGGTCTTTTGGCGGTAAAGTTAGTGTGAGTTACTTCCCAACTACCCACAATACAGTTGCATCACCATTACTTACACTTCTCCATCTTCAAGGTTGGCCTATTTAACTAGGGTCTGGATGCACCTCTTGGGCTCAATCCACACACTCGTGAGCTACTGTATCTTTTCTCAGCACCAAGAAGTGCTTTGTCTTCATCCTTGCAACTCTCACGGCCTCCTCCTGGCCGTGAGAGGTGCAAGATAGAGATAAAGCACCTCACAGGGTGTTTGGAGAAGACCTTCAAGATTGGGTGCTTTAGATTCCATAACCTTGCTGCCCATTAACATCTAGATGTAGATCTGCATCCCTCGACGCTAAGAGGTAGCAAGATTATTGAATATAAAGAACCTCACTGAGATGCAGATGCAAGTTTTGCAAGGTGATCCTTCTCCATCCTTGGCAAGGTACTGCCACTGAACAGGAGCTTGACCTTGATGATTGCAGATCTTCTTGCAGATCTTGTGTTAACAGAAGATTTGTAATAATCTGATTCTCTCCTGTTCAGGGGCTCCATACTCGATTAGGGGTGCTTCAAGTTTGCAAGTTGCTCATTCTTCAAGATTGAGTGCTTATATTCCATCTTACAGCTCTCACGGTCAAGAAGCAAATGTAGGGTCGAGATGGCGGACTAGAGGGGGTGAATAGCCCTTTCTAAAAAGTAATCACGCCGACTAACCAAGATAAATACAGAATTAAAACTATCGGCCTAGCCAAGACTACATCCTTCTATCTATGTTCTCAAGCACCTTACAAAGATTCTAATTAAGCAACTAAGGTGCCAGGCTAGCTAGAGCTCACGTAAACAAAGCTAGTTAGCAAGGTCACACAAACCTATGCAACTAGTACTTCAAGCACTGGGGGAGCTCCTATACAAACTAGTAAGCAAAAGCACAAATCTCCTAAGCTCACTAACAATGCTCGATAACAAGACTACACAAACCAAATTAAAGAGCTCAAATTACTTAGCTACACAAACTAAGCAATGTAACTAACAAGGCTACTTAAGCCAAATTAGTTAGCACGCTACTAAAGCTAAACTAGTTATAGGAGCAACTATAGCAACACAAGCACAATATATGAATGAATAAATACAAGCTTGTGTTGGGGGGATCACGCTAGTCCCAGTTGTGTTGACTGCTCACTTGGTGGCTCGGCAGCTAATAGGTGTTTCACAAACCTAGCCCACACGTTGGGTGCATTAAGAACTTACCCCAAAAGTGAGGGTAGCTCAATGACACGCCCTACTAGAGTTGCTCTTCGCGGCTCCCACAGGACGAGCACAATACCCCTCATAATCACTTCTCCAGAGCATCGCACAATCTTTTTTGTGTGCTTCGATGGAGAACACAATCTCCAAGCCATATAGGTGATCGCAATCACCAAGAGTAACAAGAAATCTCCAATCACAAAGATTTCCTAGTGCCACCAAATGCAAATTCTGAATGCACACACTAGGCTCTCAATCCCTCACTCAAATTAGCACCAAGCTTAGAGAGGGAGAAGAAGGGAGGAGGTGGATCTCAACCTCACATCCACACCCACAAAGGGCACTCAATATCTCCTAGAAATCTTAGCTCAAATTATGGGAGAGAGAGAGGAGAGTATGAACCCTAGCCCTTGAACACAAGAATGGGGAAAGTTGGAGGAGGAAGAAAGGGAGGGGGATAGCCAGCCTTATCCCCTCATCAGCCAGCCTCCCGACCATTGCAGCAGAGGCTCCTATTCCTACACTGGAATATCTAGGCAACGGCCTAAAATTTGTCACGCAGACGCTCCTCTCCCGACCGTTGGTGTGGGCTGGACTCCCGCACTAGAAATTCTAGCTCAGGGCAACTAAATTTCTAGCTAATTACGCAAAACAAACAGAGCACCTCTAACTAGAATAATTATCACTATGAGCAAGACATTCTAGTTAGACTTTACAACATGCCCAAAACAAGTGCTATCTCTTCCCAAAAAGCACCAAACCAAATTTAGCACTTGAGATAGCTTTTCACAAAGAATTTTCCCAGGCTTTCTCATGCACCTCACCACGTCACTAAGCGCAATGCATATGCAAATGAAACTCACACTTAGTGGCACTAGATAACCATTGCAACTAAAAGATTTCTCCTCTTTATGGTATGACTATGTATCCTAAATCCGGTCAAGCACTTCTCTACTCCACTTAGACTGGTGAAATGAAATGCCCTATAGGTTATACCTTTACCTTGCACATTCCATTTCATCTCCTCCATGGTTGATGCCACACAAGCACCAACCTCCATCACAAATGATATGATCCACTTCATATCATCACGTGACCTTTGGTTCATCGATCACAACCTTGTGAGCTCTTCACCGCTGCCCTAGTCCATCGGCGCCAAGTCATTGCTCAAGCTTCTCCGCCGCATGCTGTTAGCCGCTTCAAAGCCTCTAACTTGCCCTTCACACTTGCAGCCGGTCCATCGATGCTAAGCCTTGTCTTAATATTCTCCATCTAGCCACATGACTCCATCTCATGTCACATATGCAATAAGCTCCTTCAACACATGTACATGTGGACTCATTTCCTATGTTTCTCATATAAGCACATATTAGTCCACCTAGGTTGTCACTCAATTACCAAAACTAAACAAGCACCTTTCAACAGATCACATCCCTTGACCGTGAGGTACATCTTGCAGCTCTCACAGTCAAGAAGCAGATCACATCCCTTGACCATGAGGGTTGCAAGATAGAAGGTAGAGCACCTCACTAAGGGTGAAGTTTTGCGATGCGCTACGTCATTCTTTCGATTCCATGATCTTTGTACCTCGGAGGATCAAGATGCAGATATGTTGCTTTGTATGTGCAAACAGCCGTATGATACGGATCTATTATCACATAGACCTCAATGGAAAATATGTAAAGAAGTACTATATATACCCAAGTATTTGGGTCCATGCTTGATAGCTGAGTCTCATCGGCTCAAAATATAGCTGATACCTACACTACTACACTCACACCTTTCACAGCCGCATCATAACCAACATCAAAGTCCAATTTTGGCCTCGGTAGTAAGTTGTCGACAGTGATACTCATAGCCATCATTCGGTATCTGAGACTGACTAGGATGTACACTACACCGTCATATTGGCTTATCATCCATTCGTTATAAGGTCCTTACTTCTGTCACATTGGAACACGACCCATGTGTGTGGGTATGCACTAACACTATCGCATGGCTTATGATCCATCCGTGATTAGATCCTTATTATGTCGCATTGGAGCGTGACCCGCCTGTGTCGAGGCGAACATCACCGTCGCTTTAGCGTATGAACCGTATGGTCATAGGGCATGGTCACCATCGCATTGCAGTATGATCTACCCGTGATGATCCTTAGTTGGTGTCGCCTTACTAAATGATTTGGCGGTGATGCACTATTGACCCCTGCTACATCAGATGAATAGCGGTGGTGACGACCCTTACATCAGACAGTGACAGAATTGCATCCAGTTTTCACAATGTATTTACTAATTCAGCTGGGCCTTAATAACTTACTAAACACACACAATACAGATATAATCATTACACATCATTCATCATGTCCACAATGAAGAGTACTTGTTATAATAACAATGCTCGACACTAACATAACATTTGTGTCAACTGTTGAATTAACACAAGTGGTACATAGATAGCATAATAAAGGTTCTGCTCTCTATAGACTTACGTAACTAAAATAAGGTAGATGTGCTCCGCTCCTTCAAATTGGCACTCCTTGATCAGCTTGGCAGCCAATGCAGCATGGAACCCCTCTTCTTCCTCAGGAAAATCATTCAAAAGCGCTGAGACTCCAAAACATGCACAATACAAAGCAGCACAATTAATAATATTCAACATACCATTGGTTTAGTTACCTAGCCAAAATTGGAGTATATATAGACTCAAAACAACTCCCTACCTGAACAAAGACATAAGGCAGATAGTGAGGTCCGTTCAAATAAATACTCTAGGTACTTTTAGGACATGAACTTTTCTGCGGCTCATGTCATATGCCATCAGTGTTCTGTCCTCCCTAACAAGGAAAATCAAATTCCATTCTAGGTGAACTACAATCACTCTATAGTCCGCATTGGCAGCCTCCGAACAGAGTCCAATATTGTTTAGTCCAAATAGCTGCAGCGTGTTCACTGTATGCTTTAATGTCCATTTACTAGTACCATAGTCTTCAAGGATCTAGATTGAAAGGTCAAACCTATTGAAAATATCAGCAATACATAGACACAACTGTTTGCATACTAGAATATCCTCTCCCCATTAAGATTCTTTACACATCCATGCTCCAATTTTAGATGAGTAGATGCTGACAACTAACACCCTAGGCGACCTTACCCATAGTTCTACCACATGGAAGTGCGAGGAGATTGTGGGATCGAACCCCAAGCGAATTGAACCATAACAAAGGTTGCTATGCGGTGACAAACTAGGGCAGCTCCTTAAGGTACTTGGATTCGAAGATGAGGCGGTACCAGGAGCAACACACACACATGCAGCTACACAAGGTGCGGGCGGTGAGGTAGTGGAGGAAAAGGACCAAGACTTCATCTATTAGGATGTCTACTTCATTCCTCTTGTTTGTGGCCTACTCCTCCATTTTGACTAGGATCTGGTGGAGCAGGGCCAATGATGGAAGCAGCGGCACTATCTCTTGAATTAGAGTAGGAGCACCTATGAGGATGTGCTCCTGAGCTCCTTAATGATCAGATGAAAGCTTGATTCGTACTTAGATGAGAGAAGAGGCGAATAAAAAGCCAAGAAATTAACATGGATAAGGGAAGTGCGAGAAAGCATTACCCTTGCCTTTGGATCTTGCGGCAGTGAGCTCAAGCGGCCACGGTGGTGATGAGTACCAGCCGGGTCACCGATGGATCTATGAGGGCATACCGGTGAGGCGTACCAGCGTGGAGCACTAGCCTGTCGGCGGTGAGTGGCGGCTTGCACGTCGATGAGTAGGTTAGGAATAGTAGCACTTGAGGAGAAGATGAACAGGGTGGTGGCTGGGTGGGTAGCGGTCTTTGTAAGCTAACTACAAACATGCCAAAAATTCTAAAAACGCACAGGAGTCTCGCGCTGGCTTGCAAATTTTAACGATATCAGTGGTAAGGCTACTAGCGGTGGTGATTGGGTCTTAAAGAAGATGGTACGTAGCACCTAACGATGAGCGTGTCATACGAAAATTGAACGTTGGAAAGAAACAAAATATTATGAACATTATTTTTGCAGGTTACAGCAAGAAGATGTTAGCACCTAACGGCGAATAGCGGCGGTGATACAATTTTTTTAACGACGCTTATATCCGACGGTGACATAATTGTATAATGTTGATACTAATTCAGCTAGGCCTTATTAGGTTACTGAACACACAGTGTACTTTTTACAATAACAATGGACGCTAATGTTGACACCAATATTTGGTTCAAAAAAGAAAGGACCTCGAGATCTAAATTCATCAGGGAAAGGTCGGGGTATTCAACAAGGATTGGCTGGCCAAATTGCCATCAAAATCAAGATGACATCATCATTCAAAGGGAGTGGGCCCTATCAGTAGGATCAACAAGGCATGGAGCGAGAAGACACGTCGGGCTCCATAGAAGGGAAAGAATAGAGTCCAAGTCATATTAAGATTAGGAAGTTTTGTTAGTTTTTCCAAGTTTTGTAACCGGTCTTGTTCGACCAGGACTCGTAGTCAGGCCTTGGGTGTAAATATTGAATCCCAGCCATTGTAATGGACATCTCCCCATTGTAATGGATATCTCCAACGATCAACACAAGCCAGTACCTTTACTTTTCGGCTCATGTGACCCCTTAGGAGTAGGAGTAGAGTAGATTTCGATGAGTTCTTTGGCGAGCAGGGCTACATCGGTTAGGTCCGACCTCTGGTTTGTCTGTGAGTATCCATCACGACTTATACCTTGTTTGTAAGGCTACATCGGTTAGGTTTGACCTCTTCCAAGCTTTGTATAAGTTGATTATCGTCAGTTAATTGTAAGGCTACCCTCGGTTAAGTCTGATCTCTTGCAATTGCTGATAGTTATCCTTGGTTCTTATCAAAATTCGCACGGTTGCCCTTGGTTAAGTTTGATCTCATACAAATTTTGACTCAAACCCTTTGCACGGTTAAGATTGAGATAGATCAGCTTTGTATCTTTTTCGAATCGTCATCCCATCACACTACATTACTCACATCCAGCTTTAACAATGTTTCTTGCTAGTCTAGCCATTCTAATCCAATCTTGATCAAAGATAGTGTGTGGTCAAGGCATGTTTAGCCCTAGGTAAGGTTTGCTAACTGATGAGATCCGGTCTAGAAGTGCTTTTATGGCTGCATCGGTTAGGTCTAACCCCCACTGCTAGCATCATAGATTGGAAATCATCAGGTAGTAAGCCTTGCTTATGGCTAAGCATAGTCTTCAGCCACATGCTATGTCTGCATTGGCTATTTAGCCGATCGCCTGAGCTTTCACGATCATAGTATGTTCCCAAGATCTCGTTAAGCGTTTATAGATCTATATGCTTTGAAGGTTTAATTTGTTATCCATATTATGGCTGCATCGGTTAGGTCTGACCCCCACTAATAAAGATAGTAGATTGGATCTGATAGGTGTATGGGTTTATACATGTTTAATGGTTGAGTGGTTGCGTGCTATGACCCTTCTTTTGCTAGAATTGGCTATTTAGCTGATAGCCTGTCTTTTGAGAATATATATTGGCTGTTTACATGCTCTTTGCTTGTTTTTGTCTTGGTTAAAAGCAGCATGTTACTCAATCAAATCATATGCTTTCACGTCTATCTTTTTACATCTTTTGCAGGCTTTCATGATGATCGGCAGGTTAGATCTATATAATTGAGTAACTGATGATTGCCGATATGCTTGTTTTACTTATTTCATATCATGAACATGTTGGATATCGACTCTCTAGTCGATAGCCTTGTCTTACTGGCCACTTGGCCATACATTTGGAACTGTCTGGACAAATGACTAGCATGTTCCACCTTAAATTATTGATCAATCTTGCTCCTTTGTCAATTGCAGGTGAAATTGACTGGCACACCCCTGAGGTCACGACCGTCTGGTCCGGTGGTGCCCTTCCAAAGCCTAGAGAGAGCTCGGGATCTGCTCTGCATGGGCCTCTCACTGGCGTTGATCACTGTGTTCTCGGCATTGGATTTTAGGCATCGACAGCTAACATGACAAAGTTCGTCAGCTGATGTTGCATAATAAAGGTAATGATCTCTATAATAACAATGGATGCAATTACAAAGCCATACCATACGGCGGTTTGCACATACAAAGCAACACCACACCAGCATCATAGTGAGGTAACAGTGTTCAAAATCAACAATAGACATTCTTTTTTTATTAACTCTGTTACACTTTTCATTCACCAGGCGTACAATAACAAGGATCTATCAGCAACTACAATTATGATGACAAAAACCTTGGCCCTGTCCTTCAGCACTACTTCAACGGTACTTTTCAGTGAACGAACAGTGTTTTTTCTCTCAAAACAAATCAACATAAGCATCGGCATAAGCCAAATTTTAGCGATGACCATAGGTTTATCCCTACACTGAGCATGGACATCTTATGAAGCATAGAAGTCGGACGAAGGCATAACTAACCTTCATCGTGCATCTAAATCTTTAGCTCAAGCAGGGATGACACCTGGAAGAAGCTTGGGGAAGAACCACCTCGCGGAACTTCTTCTAACCTCCAAGAGGATGAGGAGCCCCACGAGGAGCCTTGCCCACACCATCTTTGTCAACGTCGAGGAGGAACGCATGCCACGACATTGAGAGATCCTAGGTTGAGATCTATGGGCTCAAATGGTTTCCTGGCAACAGCAAGGCACCCTCTGCCCTCTAGGATTTCCTACAGATATTCTGACCTAGAAGTCTCCCGCACGCCAACCATCAACGAGCCTACCTACCATATCATCGGTGACCTGGGCCACCAAAGATGGTATTGTTCTTCCCTATCTCTTTGTGAAACTTCCTATAACACCCAAGACAAATAGCCACCAATAGGCCGCTACAGAACCCAATCTTGAAAGCCTTCTCCCAGTAATGGTGGAGCCACCGAAGTACGCATGAACCATGGTGGACGAAAGAAGTTGCCGCTCTCTCACTCAGTCTAATGGTAAGGGATTTGGAGGGAGGGGAGGGGAGGGGCGAGAGACTTAGTGCACCCAGACCTAGCTTAAATAGGCCAACCTTGAAGATGCACCTAGACTTACTGCAGTTAAGATGCGTGATCTAGGGAGCACGCATTAGGGAAGATGAGGTATATGACGGTTCCCGACGTAACATGTGGTGGGGACGGTGTTGGAAGTTGGGACATTCAACACTTACCTTGAAGATCCACCCAGACTCAGTGCAGTTAAGATGCGTGATCTAGGGAGCACGCATCAGGGAAGACGAGGTATACGACGGTTCCCGGTGTAACAAGTGCTAGGGACGGTGTTGGAAGTTGGGACGACATTAAACACTCACGCACGCTTCCCTGAGTTTTGGGCTTCCTGTGCATCTTATTACCTTCGTCCCAAAAAAGATTTTTTATGAAAATATATTCTATCTTTAATCTATTGATATTTATTTTGGATTATAAATGTTAGTATTTTCTATGTAATTTTGGTCAAAGTTGAAATCCCTTGACTTCTCGGGAAGCGAGAATTGCATTCTTTTTGGGATGGAGGGAGTAACAAATTTTGGTGTGAACACATGCCCTAATCTTGCATGTAACTCGATGACCCACTATAGAGGTCCCCTGGGGCTATAAATTTGGAGGCAAGGCGGAGTAGAAGGAATACTACTTGTGTTGTGCTATGACTTCTTCTTCGTTTTCTCCTTCTAGTCTTCTTCTGAATTGTGGCTCACGACAAGCAGTCCAAGAGAGGAAACTCAAGAAGCGATGGATCCACCTCCAGTGCCTTATTGTCCCTCTTCATCGCCAAGGGTGAGAGGGAATGATTTCTTATCTCTACTGGCTATCTTGCATTAATCCTTTGAATATGCAGGGCTACCTCTCATGCTGCGGTACATCGGCCAACTCCGGCGGAGGTTGGACAACAATCGATTGTGTGTGCTATCGAAGCACATCTTGCTAGGGTCCATGGTATCTTCATCTTCATCCTCTGAGTCGGGTTAGGATATCCTGAAATCTTATTCGTGAAAGGAGGGAGGCCAGATACCTAGTATTCTGAAGCCACGCTTGAGGTAGGTCAGCTCGAGCAATGTCTCTATGCCGTTAAAATAGCCCTCTGTGCATCTGAAGAAGAGACCACTATTGCTCAGATGAGGGATGATGAAGCTCATGCTAGGGCAGCAGGTAAAGTTTCTTTGAAGAGTCTTTGCTTTTATTTTCGTGACTTTATCCGGTAACCCTTCATTTTCATTAGATCTTGAGGAACAACTGGCTGCTTCTCGTCGTGAGATTGAGGATGCTCATCACCGGGAGATCGACCTAGAGAATCACCACGAGACCCTCCAACGTGAAGCACTTGGTGCAGTTGCAACAGTCAACGCCTAGGGGTGTTTCTCTTGAATGCAGGATATCCCAGTTCGTGCTAGAGAAGTGGCAACTCAGTGGGGTCTGCTATGGTGCCGGTGCCGCTCTGGCTACAGCGCAACTGTGTTCAGGGCACGAGCTACTGTCACCTAGGAACCTAGTTTTCTAGACACTGATCGGCTAGAAGATCAAGAGGACCTAATTGGAGACTTCACTTATGCTACCGAAGCTATCGCAGTTATCATCCCTGCAGAAGATGTTGTAAACAATATTTTCCTAGGACCATAGATTATATCTAGGGTCTTATAGTAAAGAATATACTATTTGAATGTCACTTTTGATCCTATGTCTTTTATTGTTATTTTTTGTTCTAAAGGCGATACTCCTAGGTGTCCGCTATTTTGAGTCGATAAGACTCAGCTATCAAGCATCAACCCCAATACTTGGGTCGTACTTCTCTATGTATTTTCCATTAAGATCTATGCGATAATAGATCTGTATCATACGGACGGTTTGCACATACAAACCAATAGATCTGCATCTTGATCCTCCTAGGTACAAAGTTCATGGAATCTAAAGAATGACTGCAACACATCGCAAAACTTCACCCTCAGTGAGGTGCTCTACCCTCCATCTTGCAACTCTCATGGTCAAGGGATGTGATCTGCTTCTTGACCGTGAGAGCTACAAGATGGAATATAAGCACCCAATCTTGAAGCACCCCAATCGAGTATGGATCCCTTAAATAGGAGAGAACCAGATGATTGTAGATCTTCTGTTAACACAAGATCTACAAGAAGATCTATAATCATCAAGGTCAAGCTCCTGTTCAACGGTAGCACCTCGCAAAGGATGGAGGAGCACCTTGCAAAACTTGCACCAGCATCTCTATGAGGTGCTTTATATTCCATAATCTTGCTACCTCTGAGGATCGAGGGATGCAAATCTACATCTCGATCCTCAAAGGTAGCAAGGCTATGGAATCTAAAGCGCCCAATCTTGAAGGCCTTCTCCAAACACCCTGTGAGGTGCTTTATCTCTATCTTGGACCTCTCATGGTCAGGAGGAGGCCATGAGAGGTGCAAGGATGAAGACAAAGCACTTCTTAGGCGATGAGGAAAGATACTAGTAGCTCACGAGTGTGTGGATTCAAGAGTGTGTGGATTGAGCCCAAGAGGTGCAACTAGACCCTAGTTAAACAGGCCAACCTTGAAGATGGAGAAGTGCAAGTAACTGGTGAATGCAACTGTGTCAGTGGGTAGTTGGGAAATAACTCACATTGACTTTACCAGTCGGAAGACCAAATAGTCAGTGGAGGACCGGCGGCCATAACACGTATCCCAGTCGGCTCGACTTTTCATACGACTGAAGAAAATACCATTGCCGCATCTATTGGTAACCCATCGGTGGTAAAAGTTTGAACTATCAGTTTCCTTCCTCAGGAGGCCTCACTCTTGATCCAACCGGCGGTGGAAGTATAACACCCTCGCTTCTATCGCTATAGCAGTGAAAGTGGCTGATAGTGATAAATCAATCTATAGTAGTGCTAGAGTATCGCCTTTAGAACAAAAAGTAACAATAAAAGACATAGGATCAAAAGTGACATTCAAATAGTAGATTCTTCACTTATAAGACCCTAGATATAATCTATGGTCCTGAGAAAACATTGTTTACAACATCTTCTACATGGATGATCACTGCGATAGCCTCGACAGCATTAGTGAAGTCTCCAATTAGGTCCCTCTTGATCTTCCAACCGATCAGTGTCTAGAAAACCAGGTTCCAGGTGATGGAGTTCAGTGCCCTAAACACAGTTGCACTACAGTCAGAGCAACACTGGCACCATAGCGGACCCCTTGAGTTACCACTTCTCTAGCATGAACTGGGATATCCTACAAGTGATCTTTAAGAGAAACTCCCTAGGCATTGACTGCTGCAACTGCGCCATGTGCTGCTCATTGGAGGTCTCATGGTGACTCTCTAGGTCAATCTCTTAGCGATGAGCCTCCTCGATCTCACGACGAAAAGCAGCCAGTTGTTCTTCAAGATCTAATGAAAATGAAGGGTTATCAGATAAAGTCACGAATATAAAAGGAATGACTCTTCAAAGAAATTTTGCCTACTGCCCTAGCATGAGTTCATCAGCCCTCATCTGAGCAACATTGGTATCTTCTTCAGATGCAGAGAGGGCTATTTTAACAGCATCGAGACATTGCTCAAGCCGACCTAATTCAAGCATGGCTTCAGAATACAGGCTTCTAGCCTCCCTCCTTTCATGGATAAGCTTCTGGATATCCTCACCTGACTCGAAGGATGAAGATGAAGATGAAGATGAAGATGAAAATGAAGATACCATGGACCCAGCAAGATGTGCTTCGATAGCACGCACAATCGATTGTTATCCAACCTCTGTTGGAGTTGGCTGATGTACCGCAGAATGAGAGGTTGCCCAGTATATTCAAAGGATTAATGCAAGGCAGCCATAGAGATAAGAAATCATTCCCTCTCACCCTAGGTGACAAAGAGGGACATGAAGGCATGGAGGCGGATCCATGGCTTCTGGAGTTTCCTCCCATGGCTCCTCATCCTCTAGGATGTTAGAGGGAGCTTCGCGAGGTGGTTCTTCCACAGGCTTCTTCCAAGCATCGTCCTGCTTGTGGCAAAGATCCAGAGGCATGGTGAATGTTTAGTTATGCCTTCATCCGGGTTTTGTGCTTCACAAGATGTCCATCATAGAGTGCGGGGATAAACCTACGCTCATCACTAAAATTTGGCTTATGCTGATTTGTTGTGAGAGAAAAACATTGTTCGTTCACTAAAAGTACAGCTAAAGTATTGTTGAAGAACAGGGCCAATGTTTTTGTCATCATAACTATAGTTGCTAATAGATCCTTCTTATTGTACGCCTGGTGAATGAAAATTGTAACAGAGTTAATAAAAAAGAATATCTTTTGTTGATTTTGAACGTTGTTACCTCACTAGAATGCTGGTGGAGTGTTGCTTTGTATGTGCAAACCATCGTATGCTACTGGCATTGTTATCATGTCCATTGTTATTATAGAGATCAGTACCTTTATTCTATCACCGTCAGATATAAGTGTCGTTGAAAAAATTGTATGACCACCTGTCGGTAGCCTTCACTGTCTGATATCGTCAACATTTGCAAGCCAGCGTGAGACTCCCGCACATTTTTAGAAATTTTAGCGGAATTGTCTGTTCCCAGCAAGTTCTACTTTGTAGTTAACTTACATAGACCACTACCCACCTAGCCAACTTGTTCCGTCTTCTCCTTAAGTGCTATTATTCCTCACCTACTCATCAGCGTGCAAGCCGCCACTCACCGTCGATAGGCTAGTGCTCCGCACTGGTACGCCTCACCGGTACGCCCACATAGATCCATCGGTGACCAGGCTGGTACTTATCACCGTTGTGGCTACTCGAGCTCACTACCGCAAGATCCAAAGGCAAGGGTAATGCTTTCTCGCACTTCCCTTATCCATGTTAATTTCTTGGCTTTTTATTCCCCTCTTATCTCATCTGAGTATGAATCAAGCTTCCATCTGATCATTAAGAAGCTCATGAGCACATCCTCGCAGGCGCTCCTACTCTGATTCAAGTGATGGCGCTGCCGCTTCCATCGCTGGCCCCGCTCCACCAGATCCTAGTCAAGATGGAGGAGGAGGCCACCAACAAGAGGAACAAAGTAGACATCCTGATAGACAAAGTCTTGGTCCTTATCCTCCGCTACCTGACCGCCCGCACCTTGTGCAGCTACAAGTGTGCGTGTTGCTCCTGGTACCGCCTCATCTCTGAATCCGAGTATCGTAAGGAGCTGCCCTAGTTTGACGCCGGATTCATGTATGGAAACTAGAAAGGCAAACGTCGATTCGCCAAGCTTCACCGATGAATACCCCTCCTTTTCATTCTTGCCCTTCCCCATTCAAGATTTAGTCATCTCAGATTACTACAGAGGCCTCTTCCTCTGCTGGTGCGTTGGGCTTCGCTATGTTGTCTGCAATTCGGTTACTAGCAAATCAGTGGTACTGCCGCATAGCAACCTTTGTTATGGTTCAGTTCGCTTGGGGTTTGATCCCACAATCTCCTCGCACTTCCATGTGGTAGAACTATGGGTAAGGTCGCCTAGGGGTGTTAGTTGTCAGCATCTACTCATCCAAAACTGGAGCATGGATGTGTAAAGAATCTGAATGGGGAGAGGATATTCTAGTATGCAAATTTTTAGGAGCTGTGTTTCTTAATGGTTTTATGCACATGCTAGAGGTGTCCTAGATAGTTGTTGTTGATATGGAGGGAAAGACATGGAGGAAAATTCTTAGGCCACCAGGTCCTACAATGTCCATCCATGGAGATTAGGGTCAGTTGTGTCTATGTATTGCTGATATTTTCAATAGGTCTGACCTTTCAATCTAGATCCTTGAAGACTATGGTACTAGTAAATGGGCATTGAAGAATATGGTGAACATGTTGCAGCTATTTGGACTAAACAATATTCGACTCGGTTCTGAGGTTGTCAATGCAGACTATAGAGTGATTGCAGTTCACCTAGAATGGAATTTGATTTTCCTTGTTGGGGAGGATAGAACACTCATGGCATATGATATGATCCGTAGAAAAGTTCATGTCCTCACTGCCTGGGTCGTCCATTGTCCTAGAAGTACCTGGAGTATTTATTTGAATGGACCTCACTATCTGTCTTATGTTCCCTTGTTCATGGAGTCATTAGCAGAGCAGTGAAGGTGCATATGATATATTTTGTTGTTAGGACATGTCTTTGTTCAGATAGGGAGTTATTTTGAGTCTATATATATAGTCCAATCTTGTTCAGAGCAGTAAAGCTTTGCATTGTGCAGGTTTTTGAGTGTCAGTGCTTTTGAACGATTTTCCTATAATGGCTATGGGAGGAAGAAGAGGGGTTCCATGCTGCATTGGCTGCCAAGCTGATCAAGGAGTGCCAATCTGAAGGAGCGGAGCACATCTACCTCGTTTTAGTTATGTAAGTCTGTAGGGAGCAGAACCTTTATTATGCTATCTATGTACCACTTGTGTTAATTCATCAGTTGACACAGTTGTTATGTTAGTGTTGAGCATTGTTATTATAACAAGTACTCTTCATTGTGGACATGATGAATGATGTGTAATGATTAAATTTGTATGGTGTGTGTTTAGTAAGTTATTAAGGCCCAGCTAAATTAGTAAATACATTGTGAAACCGGATGCATACCCATCGTTGGTGAAGAAGACAGCCATCACCACCGCTATTCGTTTGATGCAACAGGGGTCAATAGTGTATCATCGCCGAATTGTTTAGTAACCTGACACTGACTAAAGGATCATCACAGGTGGATCGTACTGCAACACGATAGTGACCATGCCCTTATGACCAGACGGTTCATACGCTGTAAGTGATGGTGATGTTCGTCTCGACATAGGCAGGGTCACGCTCCAATGCGATGGAATAAGGATGTGATCACAGACAGATTATAAGCCATGCGGCGGTGTTAGTGCATGCCCACACAAGCAGGGTCATGCTCCATTGCGATGGAAGTAAGGACCATTAGCACAGGACAGATCATAAGACAATGCGGTGGTATTAGTGTACACCGCATATGGTCTCAGATAGTGACGGTGAGGGCTATGATCATCACTGCCGATAGCTTACTACCGAGGCCGAAATTGGACTGCGATGGGGGTTACGACATGGCTGTGAAAGGTCCGAGTGTAGTAGTGATACTCCACATTCAATAAATGTGTTGAAGGAAATGGTATGAGAAGGCTTCAAGACTTGCAGGGGAGAGTCCCTCTTAATCATAACCTGTATTCAGACATCACATTACACTTTTTTCTTTATATGAGGAAAAATTTTACTCTTCTGGAGTTTGCTCGTGTAAAGTTTTTAATGAGGTGATGTCAACACATAGTGAATGTCATAATATCTACTTTTTTCCACAAGGATTTTTTTCGAAGATAATATTTATAACATTGATCTTTGATCAAATTGTTTTTAGACTGTCTTTGGGGTCACCTAAAGGGTCTACTAATCATCGAAAGTAATATATCATGGTGTTTTTCCTTATTTTCACATTGGGGTTTTCAAAGCTTCAAGATGATGACCAATGAACAAACAACGATGTCTACAAGGAATGAATTGATCTAAGGAGGAGTGTTAAGATTAATTAATAAGTGGTCAAATAGTTAATCACATCATTAGCAACTGCTAACAGCGGTTCCTATAGACACAATATGTTAGCAATCAACTGGTACAGAGGAGGAATTGGGGAAGAACAGAGGAGGGGATCGAAGGAACAGAGGATATCGTAGCCAAGAGTGCTTGAATTTAGAACATAGGTTTGTTACAAAATGGTTCGTAGTCCTCTCCGACTCCCTTAGCTACTACATATACTCAGCGTTTCCATTCCAGGCCAGCAATGCGGACACTAGGCCGAGCGGTTCTCTTGGGCCAAGCTTCCAGCATATGGCGCTCCCCAGGTTCAGCTATGGCTTCATCAGACAGTACCTGGTCTTAGGATCAGAGTTGCTGACATTCCCCCCATCTTGAGAAACGGCTTGCCCCCAAGCCAGCGCCCTTGGAAACTGTTGTTTGATGTACTCCAAGGGTTCCTAGGTAGCAAGAGAGGCAGGCATATGTGACCACTCCACCAAAACCTGTTCCACTAGGTGTGGACTAGATGACCAGCGCCGCTGCAGAATACGCAACGGTACCTAAAACTCAACCAAGTCAGTAGGAAGAGTAGAGCTCATAGTCTGGTTCCTAGCCAAGAGCTTGAACTAGGAAACGTGGAACACGGGATGAACTGATGCAGAAGTTGGGAGCTCCAGGCGATAAGCAACTTTCCCCGACGCGTTCTAGCACATGATATGGCCCGAAGAACTTGAAAGCTAGTTTTTGATATGCACGCCTAGATACTGATGAATGGATGTAAGGCTGGAGCTTGAGGTAGACAAAATCTCCAACTGCAAACTGGCGCTTTGGGCGGAATTTGTCGGCCTGCTTCTTCATGCGGTCCTGGGCGCACAATAGATACTGCTGAATCACTCAATGCATCAACTCACGTTCCTCTAACCACTGAGACAGCTCAGGAACTGGAGCAGCCGCTGAAACATCTAGACCAATGTGGCGCGGAGGATATCCGTAGAGGACCTCAAAGGTGACCGACCCAAGACAGTATGAAATGAAGAATTATACCAGAACTCTACCAAGGACAGCCACTTACTCCAACGTCGAGAGCATGCTTGAGTAAAATAGCGGAGGTATGTCTCGAGGCACTAGTTTACGCGTTCAGTCTACCCATCCATCTAGGGATGATATGCAGTGCTCATACAAAGCTCAGTGCCTGCCAGCTGAAACAAAAGCTGCCACAACCGACTGGTAAATACTCGATCTCTATCAAAATGATGGCCATAGGCATACCATGGACCTTGAAGATATGATCCATAAAGAGACGAGCCACTGATGCTGCCGAAAATGGGTGCTTCAATGGAATGAAGTGCGCGAACTTAGAGAATTTTTCAACAACAACCAAGATGGCATTGGCAGCTTAGAAAGTAGCAACCCTTCCACGAAATCGAGGGAGATGACTTCCCAGGAAGCTCTTGGTATGGGCAAGGGTTCGAGAAGACCTAGGTAAGCTGAGTGGTCTGGTTTGGCCTGAGCACAAATAGAGCAAGCTTGAACATGTTTAAGGACAGCAGACTGCATACCGGGCCAATAGAATAACTTCTTGAGCTTCTAATAAGTGGCGGGTGCCCTAGAATGGCTTGCCCACTGGACTATTGTGCAGGGCAGAGATAACCTGAGCCTACAGGGCTAAATTGGAGCCCAACCAAACACGATCCTTGTATAGGATGACTCCATTCCGTAGCTGAAATGGTGGTCTAGAAAAACTATCAATGGATAGCTGAGTGAGCAGAGTGATGGCTTTAGAATCAGTAGAGTACCACTACACCAGAACCTCCAACCATGAGTGAACCAGAGATGAGACTGCCGAGAGCTCACATGAATGATCCTGGCGAGACAATGCATCCGCTGCACCATTGTCAGACCCCTTACGATATGCAATCTTGTACCGCAGACCGAGCAGCTTAGTAAATACGCGCTGTTGCCAAGGCGTATGAAGCCTCTGTTCATTTAGATGGGTTAGGCTATGGTGGTCGGTATGAATAACAAATTTAGACTGAAGAAGCTAATGACGCCATTGCTCGACAGCCAATAGTATTGCCAGGTACTCCTTCTCGTACGCAGATAGACCCAGATTGCGCGGTCCCAATGCTTTACTAATAAAGGCCAAAGGGTGGCTGTTCTGAAGTAAAACTACACCCACACCTATTCCAGACACGTCGGTCTCAATATGAAATGGTTGAGAGAAATCTGGTAGACCGAGCATAGGGGCAGCATAGAGAGCAGCTTTCAGCACATCAAAAGCCAACTGCTGAAGAGAGGTCCAAATGAACAGCGAATCCTTACGCAACAGATCAGTCAACAGCTTGGCAATGAGGGTGAAGTGTCTAATAAACTTATGATAGTATCTAGCCAGGCCGAGGAATCCCCTCAAAGCTTTGACATTCACGGGCATTGGCCAAGAAGAGATTGCCTGAATTTTTGCAGGATCTGTAGACAAGCCACGCTCTGACAATAAATGGCCCAAATATGCAATCTCGTGCTGCACAAACTTACACTTGGATAGCTTCACTCTCCACTGATCCTTAGCCAACCACTGAAATACTAGATCAAGATGATCGAGATGTTCCTCATAGGAATGATTGTATACCAAAATATTGTCAAAGAAGACCAATACAAAATGCCGGAGGCCGGGCGCTAGAGTTGAATTCATAGCCCCTTGAAAAGTTCCAGGAGCTCCAGTCAAACCAAAGGCCATGACATTGAATTCATATTGGCCGCAATGAGTTTGAAATGCTATCTTAGGTTCTTCTCCAGGCTGCAATAATATCTGATGAAAGCCAGCATGGAGATCCAATGTGGAAAACCAGCTAGCAGAGCCAAGTTCATCCATAAGCTCATCGAAAACAGGGACTGGAAATTTAGACTTTGCAGTAATAGCATTAAGCTGGTGAAAATCCACATAGAACCGATATGACTCGTCTTTCTTCTTGACCAAGAGCACGGGAGAAGAAAATGGGCTGGAGATTGGTTTGATGAGGCCTTGAGACAACATATCATTGACTTGCTTTTCAATTTCGTCTTTCAAACCAAGAGGGTACCGATATGGCCGAATGAACACCGGTTGAACCCCCGGTATCAGTGGAATGGTGTGATTGCATGACCGGGATGGAGGTAGCTCGGTAGGAGGATCCAGAACAAAAGGGTAGTGATCCAATAACTCATGTATCTCTGGAGGGTAAGATAAGCCAATAGACAGTTGCTCAGTAGAAGCCGAAGTAGCATTAGCAACAGAATGATCAGCTACTTGACAAATATGTAAGAGCATCTTATCAGGCATATCAGCATTGAGGCCCTGTAATAGAATCCACTATCCCTGATAAGGTATCATCATCCATTATTGCAACCAATGAACTTGCATCGGGCTAAACTGCTCAAGCCAATCCATCCCAACTATAAGATCATAAGAGGTCAACTGCAACACCCAAAAATCAGTGACAAAAGTAACCTGCTCAATTGTCCAAGGCATGTGCACAAGCATCTAAGATCTCTGTAACAACCCACCACCAGCTACCTTGACTGTACTAGGTACCAGCATCACAGAAACATCAAAAAGCTTGGCAGCTAAAGAGGCACTGATAAAGGAAGCTGAGCTACCAGAAGCAATTAACACCGATACTGCATGGGACTGAATAGATCCGGCAAAACAGATAGCACGACTAGACTCCGCAGGACCAAAAGCAGCCTTCGACAGAGCCAACAACAACTGTGTATCAACAGTATCAGATGATGTAGAATTAGAATCCTCACCAAACTCCAGCAGAAAATCCCAAATGCCTTCAACTGCTAGCAACACCTCAGGTGAGCATTTGTGGTCCTTAGACCATTTGGCGCCGCACTTAAAACAAAGTCACAGTGCACGCCGGTACGACTTGAGCGTAGACAACTGGCCTTCTAGGGAAGCAGCAATAGCCTGATCGGGCTATGTAGCGGCCGGCCGAGTCTTGTCTTAGTGCGGTAGTGGCGGCAACGGCAAAGGTTGCCGAGGCTACACCGAAAAATGAGCCGACGAAGACCAATCACTAGAATGACCCGCGCGGGTAGTAGCACCCGGAACAACTTCTTCCTGTAACAAAGCAAGGGTAGCGGCAGTATCCAAATCTTTTGGTCATTGCAAAAGAACAACATACTTAATGTCATGTCTCAAGCCATAAAAAAATGCATAGTCAAGTAGAGCTGATCCTGTGTAGTAGAATAGTGTCGGGGACCAATACTATGGTACTCAAAGAGGAGGAGCTAAGGATCATCAAACATTGATTCATCCGCATGATCAAGAGCGTGACTACGCCGCATACTGAGCTCCGCCTCGCCTGACGGCTGAGGGCAGACTCCGTCTCGCCCGACACCCAAGGGCAGGCTCCACCTCGCCCGACGTCTGAGGGCTGGCTCCGCCTCGCACAACATCTGAGGGCTAGCTCCGCCTCACCCGACGTCTGAGGGCAGGCTTTACCTCACCCAACATTCAAGGGCTAGCTCCGCCTCGCTCGATGTCCGAGGGCTAGCTCTGCCTTGCTCGACGTCCGAGGGCTAGCTCCGCCTCGCTCGACGCCTATGATGACATTACCATGATACCGACCCAGGAATCCGGTGGAGAAGATCAGGCAAGACGCTCAAGTCAACCGCAATACCGAGGACCATATCCTGCACACCTGCAGGACAATATTGTTAGGCCATGCCAGAAGGCTGCTTTGCAACCATCCAGGCATGTCAGAGCCCAAACAGTGTTGTAGGCACCGACATTTGCCATTACAGTGTTGTGGGCGCCGTCATTTGCCCTCAGGCATGGATCGTTATGCGAGCTCACGACAATCACTATGGTCCAGAAGGAAACTCGCATCACCCATAGTAACGGACCTGCTATCACGGTGGTTCCTGCTCCCCGCATGGCCGTTGATCAGCACGCTGGTCCACCGCGCCGCCCGCCAGGATGGGATGGGACGTGACCACCCGCTGACAATACCAGGACATGGCATCATCAGCGGGCAGACACTTAGTGTGGCCTTGTCAGTGTCAGCAGACATGCGCCCAGTGTGGGGCTATCCCCATCACCACCTACCATGTCATAGGGGCCCGCACAGAGGAAAAGGAAGACCCGGCGTCCGTGAAGGACATCATTTGCCTCTCGTTTTCCTCTTTTCTCCCATCTATAATCCATACTCTCCCGTGGCCTATAAAAGGGAGAGCATAGCACCCCACTAAGGGGATTGATTCAACACATCACGCATCACATCACACATAGCCGAGCAGCAACCAAGCTCTCAGCACCCATTCAACCTTTCCATCAGAGACTTGGGACCCGTCCCTCTCTCGCCCGTTTGTAACCCCTACTAAGAACTTTTCAGGGCTAATAACACGAGCAACAGCCATGAATTGGATGTAGGGACATTCTGTGTAACAGAACCGACCAAATCATAAGAACGTAAGTACAAAAACAATCACCGAAGTGATCAAATTCTTGTACTTAAGCTCCCATAATCCCGGTAGTCCGGAAATCACGAAGGATTTCAACCAACTCTCGACATACAAACCAAGATTGTAGTGATTCAACACAACACATCATTTGTTACAACATTTCACAAGTAGCATTCAGATTACATCCATCAGAGTTCGAATAAAAATATTACAAACCAAGTTCAAATTTGCGGAAGCAACATAGTTTAGTACATAACTTCATAGTTTCAATTACATTGCCAGATCTCAGTCATGTCCCACAAAAGCATCATCAGGTACGAGAACTACGAGAGACCGTGCCCAACGGTCTAGTCTTCATCCCCAGCTGGGAGAAGGCAGTACTTGCAGCAACCAAAGTAGAACTGGTCATCTGCAACAGGTGGGAGATAAACCCTGAGTATGAGAAGGTACTCAGCTAGACTTACCCGTCAAAAACCAGAAATAAAAGACACCAAGGGTCATGCAAGGCTTATGAGGTGGGCTAGCTTGACACAGTTGCATAAAAGAGCTTATGAATATAGTAACCAATTTAAACTTAGCATCAAGCTTATCATCATTTATCTGTCCACTAGATTAGCACCTGTACTAGAGCACTCACTTATTAGAAGCAAACAATATTAACCATAGCAGGTATAATAAGGCTGTCATCATCATATCATCATTTCTGAACCATTATGTTATTTAGTGTATCTACTTTGGAGATAAGCCCGTCAAGTTCTCACTAACCGGGAGAGACGGCGACTCGAATCAAATTACAACTCAGCTGAGGAGGTATTCCTAACTCTCACCCTGGCATACTTAGCAAGGGTAGCCGTGGGTCAACTTTGGAACAACTCAGGAACCAAATTCGCAGGTTCGATCAGCGCTGGCACTCTCAGGGATTACCCTTCTGCCAGGACGATCAGGACTTTTAAATCACCTGCCCTTGGACTCACGCCTACGGCTCCCTTCCGAGGCGCACTTTATACTTATCGACTCTCGGTCTGAGGTGAGCTACTCGGCTTCGGGGTCGGTCTTCAGACACGGCCAACTAAGAGAGAGGCATGCGTTCAACATGAACAGGAAAGGCTCCAAGATTCAGTCCTTAAGCGACACAGACGGAGTCACTGCAAACCGGCAAGCCTCCGTCCGGTCTTCATTTCAAATTAAGACTGGTTCTTTTCCACAATAGCAAATATAGCCAACCGTGCCACATGTATCTTCCTATATCTCACAAGTGACAGGAAATCACCTGACTTCTACCGTGTTTAAGCAGGGCTAAGCACTACACGAGCCTGAGCTACATAGGATTCCGGGTAACAATATCTGGACAAGGATTGGATAACCAATGCAGCAAGTGTTTGCATCCAACACCTAGACTTAATGCAACAATATATATGTAACAATAATACTGTAACTGCATTTCGAAAATTAGGAGGCTTAATATGCTTTGGGGCTTGCCTTTCACAAAGTTGCACGGACGGTGATCCGGGCACTCAACGGCGACCTCGTCTGGCACTTCTCCTGAAGGCTGCACCTCCTGAACCTCCGGTGTCGGCTGCTGCTGCTCGCTCGGTTCCTCGAATTCCAGCAGGGTCACTCCTTCCGGTACACCTATTGCATGCCGATGCACAAGATAAATATCATGGATGCATAAGGAATGACATGATGCTCATGATGAATAAATCACAGTAAGTGTTTAACGAAAACATCACTGGACACTCGTTTACCGATTAAGAATAGCTCTATTCAAATCACTTTAAAACATGTATCTAACTTAACTTGAAGAACGAGATCAACTTACCTAACTTGCATAACCTAAGATAAAGATACTCATCTTCAGTTAAAGGCCTAACACCTAGGAACATTACCACAAACTTAGAAATAGTAAAGGCATACTTAAAACAACAGTTAAAGTTTCATATGCACACGGGTAGTTCCTTAATTCAATCATAACCAGAGTTCTATAAATTCAAATGACTTGCAAGAGGACATTCTGGAAATCTTATGAAATTCTCTATAAATCATTTGTAAACATCAAAGCATGATTCTTACGTTAACCAAATCGAATTCCAGTAAACCTAGAATCTGTCCAGAAATGACAGGGTTACTAAATTAAATATTTAGTGATGATGTACAAAGCATAATTGGACCAAACCAAGTTTACCAACTTGTTGTGCATACCAGAGGAACATTAGAAAGTATAGTGCCAACTTCTAAATAAATTATTTAATATCATTTTCTAATTTATTTAGTTAATTAGGTGATTAAGCAATAAACTATTCAAAAAAATCTATTCAAAAAATACAGTAGCTATCTCATGCTTCACATAGACTACCATAAAATTTTCAAAGCCATTGGGCAAGCAAAACTTGCTGTATCCAAAATAACAGGTGGCATGTCTATTTTTAGCATAATTAGGAAACCCTATTGAATAGTGTCAAGCAATAGATTTCTCATTTTTCCTAGCATCATTCTAGCATAAGAACAGCACTCACCAAATTTTACCCTTACTGGATCTATAGAAAAATTATGAAAATTCACACAAGATCCATCCATGCAAACAAGAGAATTTTCTATCTCCTACATATAGTGTCCAAAATATATGAAAATTTAACTACAAGCTATTCATGATATGAGCAGTACACCATAAAAATTTCATGCCATTTGGAGCTACATAGAAAAAGATATAATTACCCCTATTTCTTTCATGATTAAAAGAGATAATTAGCAACTCCATTTTTCATAACAGAACATACCATAAATTATATTTTTAATAAAAACTAGACATTATCATGGACTCAGCAAAATTGGAACCACATCATTTGAACCTACCAACTAGGAGATACTTATTTTTGAATCTATACACCAATCTGTGAAAAGAATAAAACAAAACACTTTGAAACCCTAATGAACTACTGCTGGGCCGGCCCGAACAGATCCGACGGCCCACGATGCATGCGCAAGCGAACGCCAGCGTGGCCCAGCACTCGGTGCGGCCCACGCTGACTCCCGCCTTGGCTCAGCGACTGACGACAGGGCCCCACGCGATAGAGAGACAGACAGGGGATGAAGAGCTGACGGCGGCGCAACTCGTCGCCGGTGGCATCTCCGGCGAGTCCAGCGGTACTATGGTGTTCGCCTCATCAATGCGCATCTAGCGGTGCCATCAATTTTGGCTATTACCGTAGCAAGAGGGGGTGGTGACGGCCATGGCGGCGCACGGCCACGGCATGGCTGGCTCCGGCGAGGCTACGGCGTCACGGCCCTAGTGGGTGATCCTATGAGCTTCAGCGTCACTCTCAGTAGCTAGCGCAAGGGAGAGAAAGGATGGGAAGGTCGCGGTGACAGTTGGCCGCATGGAGCGCCAACTCCAGCGAGGTCCCGCCATGGCGGCGGTGGAAGAAAAGGCGATTACGCCCTTACCAAGCTTCAATTGACCCGACTGAATGGTGGAGGAGGGAGAGGAGATCACGATGAAGCAGTTGACGAACTGGGCAACGCGTTTTTGCAGTGGCGAGCGAGCTCAGCGATGACGAAGCTCGGCCGGCAATGGCGGAGCTGCAGTGGCTCTTTTGTTGCGCGCGGTGGAGGCGAAGGAAATGCAAATGAAACGGCAAGTGCGTCGGACAGGCGCGTGGGGTGCTCATGTCACGGCCAGCAGCGCCAGGATGCCCTCGGCGCGTGGCAGCGCGCGCAAAAGTCCGGCGACGGGTGGCAAACACGCGGCGTTCGTTGTCTGATGGCTGTCAGTCACTATAGCTCACATTCAGACACGGGAACCGCCTGACAGCGCGACTTCAACGTCTTAGTACGGCTAAACCATTGATCCATTGCAAAAACATTGTACACGAAAATTGTAGGTCTACCATCCATCTATAATTTCTTTTCAAGGACCATCATCTAATTCGCCATGGATCAGAAGTTACATCAAGCCAAAGTTGGCTTGATCCAACTGAAAATGCAGTTATGACTTAGAATATTTTTCAGTGTTGAATCCACCATCAATAATGACTTGTGGGCCATGTTTGAGGCTGTTCCACACATTTTCATGAGTTGATCATAAAACAACTTTTGTTCCTTGATAAATTAGCTACAACTTTGGTAAAGAGTGCATAGCCATGCAAGGTCTCTAAGTTGGTCTTTTGAATCAGTCAAACAGAGTCACTTAGGGGTCATTTCAAGTCAAACCTCTCCTAAGGGCAATTTGGTCATTTTGGTTCACATGAACAATGTCCCATCAATTACCCTAAGTGTAGTTAAGGTGTATTAGACCATAATCAACCACTTTACACAATTGTTATACCAACTTCTAATGATCACATGTGATAAGCAAACAAAACAACCAATTCACTCAAATGTTGCAATTTCGTGTTTCACATGTTTCATGACCTTGTTGTTATTTTATACTTGTCATATTACTACCATGTTGCCATGTTTCAAGGTATAAGAAACTCATGTTGCATTCACATATTTCACTACTACCATTCATAAGCAATCAAGTATGAAACAACAGAATTCACGAATGTTGCATATGTATGTTTCAGTGACAATGGCATGATGACATGGATGATGCATATGTTTATGAAATGAAATGCACTTTTGTGGAAGCCAAACGCCTAGGGTGTTACAGCCCTCCCCCTTAGAAAAATCTCGTCCCGAGATTTGGAAAGCGTACCATTTAATATAGAAAGCCGGATAATTTTCCTTTAGATAATCTTCCCGCTCCCATGTGGCATCCCGATCACTATGATTACTCCACACTACCTTGTATAACTTAACTACTCGTCTACGAGTCACTCTTTCTTGAGTATCTAGAACTTGCATGGGCTTCTCCTCATAAGAAAGATCAGATTTCAATTCGATTCTCCTCGTTGCTATTCTTTCCTCGGGAATACGAAGACACTTCTTCAGCTGAGACACATGGAATACTAGGATTATAGCTCCCATTTCACGTGGTAGATCGAGTTTATATGCTACTCTTCCACTTTTCTCGATAATGTGGTAAGGT
Source organism: Miscanthus floridulus (assembly GCF_019320115.1). Classification (NCBI taxonomy): domain Eukaryota; kingdom Viridiplantae; phylum Streptophyta; class Magnoliopsida; order Poales; family Poaceae; genus Miscanthus; species Miscanthus floridulus. Next base: position 25,367,240 of record NC_089593.1, on the reverse strand, counting down.
CCAACATATCGAGGCTCAAGCTTTCCTTTTGATTCCAAAACGTTTTACTCCTTTCATAGGGGATACCTTCAGATAAACATGATCACCTACTTCAAACTCAATAGGTTTTCTTCTCTTGTCAGCATAGCTCTTTTGTCTAGCCTGAGCGGCAGTCATATTCTTCTATATAGTTCGGACTTGCTCTTCGGCTTCTTTTACAAAATCAATACCATAGAATCTTGTTTCTCCGGGTTCCACCCAGTTCAAAGGAGTTCTACACTTGCGGCCATAAAGAGCTTCAAAAGAGCCATTTTGATACTCTCTTGATAATTGTTGTTATAAGAGAATTCAGCGAGAGGCAACCAGTCCTCCCAAGAGCCTTTGCAAGAGATAAGACAAGCTCTAAGCATGTCTTCAAGAATTTGATTAACACGCTCAGTCTGTCCTGATGTTTGCGGATGATAGGCAGAACTGTGGATTAGATGAGTGCCAAGATTCTGATGTAAGCACTCCCAAAAGCGAGCCGTGAATTGCTGTCCTCTATCTGAAACAATGGATTTGGGTACACCATGGAGACGTACCACTTGTTGAAAATAAATCTCAGCATAATTGTGAGGGTGATAGGTAGACTTGGCCGGAATAAAGTGAGCGGATTTAGTTAGACGATCTATGATAACCCAGATGGAATCACAACCCTTTTTGGTAGTGGGTAATCCAACAATGAAATCCATGACAATTTCTTCCCACTTCCAACCAGGAATAGAGAGTGGCTGCAATAATCCGGGCCTCATGTGAATAGCCTTGACTCTGCAACAGTTATCGCACCTTGCCACATAGGCTGCGATTTCTTTCTTCATCTTGGTCCACCAATAATACAGCTTCAGATCTTGATACATTTTACTGCTACCAGGATGGATGGACAATTTAGAAGAATGGGCTTCAGCCATAATTTGATTTCTAAGTTCTTTGTCTTTGGGTACTACAAGCCTATCATTAAACCAGAGAATTCCTTTGTCATCGACCCTAAAGTGCTTGGTCTCCTGATCTTTCATCTTCTGCTTGATATGAAACACACCCACATCAGTCTTCTGGAGTTCGATAATTCGACTTCTAAGAGAGCAATCCACAGTGATATTGTGGAGTACTACAGGATGAAGGAGGTGTGCCATATGAAAGTCTTCACTAACTAAGGAATTGCAATGGGCCTTTATGCTTAAGGCATCAGCAACCACATTGGCCTTGCTAGGATGGTAGTGCACTTGAAGGTTGTAGTCTTTGATTAATTCTAACCATCGTCGTTGATGCATGTTCAACTCGGGTTGAGTAAAGATGTACTTGAGACTTTTATGGTCCGTATAGATGTTGCACACATTACCTAGCAAGTAATGTCTCCAAATCTTCAGGGCATGAACAACCGCGGCTAGCTCTAAGTCATGGGTAGGATAATTGACTTCATGCTTTCGAAGCTGGCGCGAAGCATAAGCAATGACTCGGCCCTCCTGCATAAGAACACACCCCAAACCGGTGCCACATGCATCACAATAGACATCAAAAGGCTTCTCGATGTCAGGGTTGTGCCAATACAGGAGCAGAGGTTAGTAATGTCCGCAAAGTGTGGAAAGCCTCTTCACACTTCGGAGTCCACACAAACTTCTCATCCTTTTGAAGTAGTCGAGTCATGGGCTTGGTGATTTTTGAGAAATCCAGGATAAAGCGATGATAATAGCCAGCCAAACCCAGGAAACTTCGGACTTCTATGACCGTAGTAGGTGCCTTCCACTCTAGGACTTCTTGCACCTTAGTAGGGTCAACCAAAATTCCATCTCCAGATAACACATGACCTAGAAAAGGTATCTTGTTCAACCAGAATTCGCACTTGCTGAACTTAGCATAAAGCTGGTTGTCACGTAACCGAGTTAAAACAATTCTCAGATGTTCAGCATGCTCTTCTTCATTCTGAGAATATACAAGGATATCATCAATGAACACGACGACGAATTTGTCCAGTTCCGGCATGAATACTGAATTCATCAGGTACATAAAGTGTGCCGGAGCATTTGTCAACCCAAAGGACATGACAAGGTATTCGAACAAGCCATAACGAGTAGAGAAAGCTTGTCTTAGGTATATCTTCAGGACGAATTTTGATCTGATGGTAACCAGACCTCAAATCGATCTTGGAGAATACCTTAGCTTTGGAGAGCTGATCAAACAGAATATCGATGCGAGGAAGAGGGTATTTGTTCTTGATGGTAACAGCATTAAGGGGGCGATAATCCATGCACATGCGTAGAGACTCGTCCTTCTTCTTCACAAATATAGCCGGACAACCCCAAGGAGAAGAACTAGGCCGAATCAAACCTTTCTTTAATAGCTCATTTAACTGACTCTTCAGCTCAGCCAACTCATTGGGTGGCATTCTATAGGGCCTTCGAGAAATAGGAGCCGTACCCGGAATGAGTTCTATCTTGAATTCTACATCACGGTCCGGAGGTAATCCAGGCAAGTCATCAGGGAAGACATCTAGAAACTCATAGACAACCGGTATATCTTCAATGGCTTTGGCTAGGGTAGCATTGGTTGTATTGTGGATAGAGATATCACGAGGTAACTGCACTAGAAAACCCTTCTTATCCACAGGATCCCTCAACATTACCACATGGGTTGATGTATCGATCAACACTCCATTCCCGCTCATCCACTTCATTCCTAGGATTACATCAATTCCTACCCCTCAGTAGAACTACAAGATCCGTAAGGAACTCTCGATCCCCAATCTCAATCTTTACATCTTTAACTACTTGGTTAGTCAGGATATTATTTCCAGCAGCACTAATACAATAACCACCCTTGACAATTGTAATCACATTCATCTTATGCTTAGATGCAAAAGTAGAACTCACAAAGGAATGCGAAGCACCCGAATCAAAGAACACAACTGCAGGGTGATCATTAACAAGGAACTTACCAGCGGTGACCACTTCACCAGCAGGAATTTCCTCCACAGTAGTGTAGTGAACATGCCCCTGATAGATGTTTCCCTGAGCATTCTGCTTGGAAGGATAGGGACACTTATTAGCCCAGTGACCAGGCTGGTTACAGTTCCAGCACAGCCTATTAGCTGGTGGGACATTGGAGCTGCCCTACCTAGAGGTATTCTTTGGCAAGGAAATTGTGTACCCCTTGTGGAAACCAGTTTTAGCTTGATTCTTCTTCTGAGGTGGGTGGTACCGGACATTAGCATTGGGTGGACGATACTGGGTCTTGGATACCACTGGTGCCTTAGACTGAGAAGCACATGCCTTAAAGTTTCTTTTATGGGTCTTGGAAGCAGCATACACCTTATCATTATTCTCCTGAGTCAGGGTGTCACTGATAAACTCATTGAAGGTGACATACTTGCAGTTGCCCATAGACTTCATCAGGTTTAGGGGAAAGTCCCCTCTTGAAACTAGCTATTCTTTTAGGCGTCAGTATCGACGAACTCAGGAGCATACCTCGCCAGGTTGTTGAATGCCTGGAGGTATTCATTAAGACTCTTGTTGCCTTGGGTTAGCTTCATAAACTCGGTATGCTTAATGGCCATGAGACCAGGAGGGATAAAATGTCCCCAGAAAGCTGTCTAGAACTGGTCCCAAACTATCTCGACGTTTGCAGGGAAGGTGGTCCTGTGATGGGTCCACCAGATGCCTGCAGGGCCTTGGAGCTGGTGTCCTGCATACGAAGCCTTCATACCTTCTGTCAATCAGAGCAATCCAAACCTTTGCTCTATCAGTGCTCAACCATTCATCCGCTTGTAATGGTTCTTCTGCCTCTCTAAAGATAGGAGGCTTTGTGTCCATGAAGTCCTTAAAGCTGCTGTACTGGTTTAGCTCGGGTCCCTTGACGGACATGTCGATCCTCGCGGTTAGCCATATGGCGCATAGCCTCAGCTAGCATGCGCTGACTTACAACAACTGTCTACATTAGCTCAGCTGGTGTGGGCGGTGGAGGAGGTGGTTGTTCCTCATCTCCCATGCTATGACCGCGACGAAGGTTATAAGCCATCTGCAAAATGTATAGCCAATGAGCACTGACGATGTGGAAATTTTTGTAGATGAATTGTATAATTATGCCAAACTGAGTCCATTGGAGAGAATGCATTTATATAATCAACAGAGGCACAATCATTCATCACAATCACACAACTCATCAAGCGCATCAATTGACACATTAATGCGATGAAATTAACCAGCAATGAGATCGATAGACCGCACAGACGGAAATTGTCAAAGGCTCACTTACGTGGAGCATAACGCGTTCGATAGGTTACATCCAAGCCATAGAAGTTCCAACTGACATCAAAGATAACTTAAGGTTCGATATTACATCCCAACGATTAACTTATTACAAAGCTACTCGTTCATGCATGAGGATCAACAAAAGACTAGCTCTAGCGCATTAGCTAAGTAGTAAGCTAAACTACGCATCGTCCTCAGAGTCAGTGTCGAAGATCTCTCCTCCATCTTCATCACTAGCAGGCTCTAACTCCTCATCTTCCTCCTCTTCAGGTGGAACGTCCTCAGGTCCATTGACCTCAATGCCATCATCGCCTTCAGCCATGATGACACCAGAGCCCATCTCATCCTCATCATCAGGTGGCAAGGAGAGGGTGAAGCTGATTATGTAACAGGTGAACCTCCTCATGGAGATGGTCATTGTACTCTTCGGCAACTGCCAACTGCTGCTCTAGCTCCACCTGTCGCGCTCTCAACACATTCTCTTCGTGTCAGGCTTCATTCCGTTGGTTCAGCATGTGAATCAACATACGTTCACAGTTGCGGTGAGCAACTGTCAACCTCTGAACCTCCAGGGTCTCTTGGTCCCGTTCCTGTGTTACTTGCTCCAAATGGTGCTGAGCCGCATTCCTCTCAGCAGTCACCCGGGCCAGCTCTGCCCTCAGCCTTTCCGCCTTAGTAGGCTCCAGACGGGGCTCACGAGGAGCTAACCGGTGACGAGGCGCCCTGCCTCCAACGGACTTGCGAGCAGTGAGTTTCGTGCGTGCCATCTGTAGCAAAAAGTTGCAACATAAGGGGAGAATCATTTAAGGGATACGGAATTTAATTAGTCGAGACCATCAATTTTAAAGGAGGGAGTAATGCAAAAATGCTATGTATGCTTGAACATGATGCATGCACGATCCGTACGTCCTCACAAACCTAGAAAAATTTAAAGGCTAGCGAAATATACGGTGGCATACATACGTTCTCTCGTATACGGTAGCTAGTCGATCTACAACGATACGTTGTTAGTGTACCTGCAGAAAATTTCATTTCAGCCCAATAATTTCCCAAAAAGGCATATAAAGTAAGCAGTAAACTAAATACTTTCATACATACATCCCCCGATGAATATATTCTAGTATCACAGCTACCCGTCAGAGATACCCACATTTAAGTACTCTCATAGATACATGATCGAACATGTAAGTATGCGAGCAACCACAACTACTCTCCCCTAGACCGACAGTTGGACGGTCATGCTCTCACAACTCCCACTTACCAGAGCGTAGAGGTATTTTGATCCATACATTAGCCACCCAAGCGGATGGCATCCATACAATAGCACGCCGTATGGACAACGAAACAGGAAACAAGTAGGAACCCCCAAGTTAGTACTTTAATAAGCCACCTAAGAGTCCTTATTTGGGCATAAGGGATATGACCACTGGCAATACTTAGTATTTAATTTAGGATTTTCACAAATACTTTTGTTTTAAATACACAAATGACATGTTTAGTGTTGAATCTTGCTCTGATGTCAGCTGTAACAGAACCGACCAAATCATAAGAACGTAAGTACAAAAACAATCACCGAAGTGATCAAATTCATGTACTTAAGCTCCCATAATCCCGGTAGTTCGGAAATCACGAAGGATTTCAACCAACTCTCGACATACAAACCAAGATCATAGTGATTCAACACAACACATCATTCAGTTACAACATTTCACAAGTAGCATTCGGATTACATCCATCAGAGTTCGAATAAAATATTACAAACCAAGTTCAAATTTGCGGAAGCAACATAGTTTAGTACATAACTTCATAGTTTCAATTACATTGCCAGATCTCAGTCATGTCCCACAAAAGCATCATCAGGTACGAGAACTACGAGAGGCCACGCCCAATGGTCTAGTCTTCATCCCCAGCTGGGAGAAGGCAGTACTTGCAGCAACCAAAGTAGAACTGGTCATCTGCAACAGGTGGGAGATAAACCCTGAGTACGAGAAGGTACTCAGCTAGACTTACCCATCAAAAACTAGAAATAAAAGACACCAAGGGTCATGCAAGGCTTATGAGGTGGGCTAGCTTGACACAGTTGCATAAAAGAGCTTATGAATATAGTAACCAATTTAAACATTAGCATCAAGCTTATCATCATTTATCTGTCCACTAGATTAGCACCTGTACTAGAGCACTCACTTATTAGGAGCAAACAATATTAACCATAGCAGGTATAATAAGGCTGTCATCATCATATCATCATTTCCGAACCATTATGTTATTTAGTGTATCTACTTTGGAGATAAGCCCGTCAAGTTCTCACTAACCGGGAGAGACGGCGACTCGAATCGAATTACAACTTAGCTGAGGGGGTATTCCTAACTCTCACCCTGGCATACTTAGCAAGGGTAGCCAGTGGGTCACCTTTGGAACAACTCAGGAACCAAATTCGCGGGTTCGATCAGCGCCAGCACTCTCAGGGATTACCCTTCTGCCAGGATGATCAGGACTTTTAAATCACCTGCCCTTGGACTCACGCCTAAGGCTCCCTTCCGAGGCGCACTTTATACTTATCGACTCCCGACCTGAGGTGAGCTACTCGGCTTCGCGGTCGGTCTTCAGACACGGCCAACTAAGAGAGAGGCATGCATTCAACATGAACAGGAAAGGCTCCAAGATTCAGTCCTTAAGCGACATAGACGGAGTCACTGCAAACCAGCAAGCCTCCGTCCGGTCTTCATTTCAAATTAAGACTGCTTCTTTTCCACGATAGCAAATATAGCCAACCGTGCCACATGTATCTTCCTATATCTCGCAGGTGACAGGAAATCACCTGACTTCTACCGTGTTTAAGCAGGGCTAAGCACTACACGAGCCTGAGCTACATAGGATTCCGGGTAACAATATCTGGACAAGGATTAGATAACCAATGCAGCAAGTGTTTGCATCCAACACCTAGACTTAATGCAACAATATATATGTAACAATAATACTGTAACTGTATTTCGAAAATTAGGAGGCTTAATATGCTCCGGGGTTGCCTTTCACAAAGTTGCACGGACGGTGATCCGGGCACTCAACGGCGACCTCGTCTGGCACTTCTCCTGAAGGCTGCACCTCCTGAACCTCCGGTGTCGGCTGCTGCTGCTCGCTCGGTTCCTCGAATTCCAGCAGGGTCACTCCTTCCGGTACACCTATTGCATGCCGATGCACAAGATAAATATCATGGATGCATAAGGAATGACATGATGCTCATGATGAATGAATCACAGTAAGTGTTTAACGAAAACATCACTGGACACTCGTTTACCGATTAAGAATAGCTCTATTCAAATCACTTTAAAACGTGTATCTAACTTAACTTGAAGAACGAGATCAACTTACCTAACTTGTATAACCTAAGATAAAGATGCTCATCTTCAGTTAAAGGCATAACACCTAGGAATATTACCACAAACTTAGAAATAGTAAAGGCATACTTAAAACAACAGTTAAAGTTTCATATGCACACGGGTAGTTCCTTAATTCAATCATAACCAGAGTTCTATAAATTCAAATGACTTGCAAGAGGACATTCTGGAAAGCTTATGAAATTATGTATAAATCATTTGTAAACATCAAAGCATGATTCTTACGTTAACCAAATCGAATTCCAGTAAACCTAGAATCTGTCCAGAAATGACAGGGTTACTAAATTAAATATTTAGTGATGATGCACAAGCATAATTGGACTAAACCAAGTTTACCAACTTGTTGTGCATACCAGAGGAACATTAGAAAGTATAGTGCCAACTTCTAAATAAATTATTTAATATCCTTTTCTAATTTATTTAGTTAATTAGGTGATTAAAGTAATATATAGTAACACTATTCAGAAAAATCTACAAAAAATACAGTAGCTATCTCATGCTTCACATAGACTACCATAAAAATTTCAAAGCCATTGGGCAAGCAGAACTTGCTGTATCCAAAATAACAGGTGGCATGTCTATTTTTAGCATAATTAGGAAACCCTATTGAAAAGTGTCAAGAAATAGATTTCTCATTTTTCCTAGCATCATTCTAGCATAGGAACAGCACTCACCAAATTTTACCCTTACTGGATCTATAGAAAAATTATGAAAATTCACACAAGATCCATCCATGCAAACAAGAGAATTTTCTATCTCCTACATGCAGTGTCCAAAATATATGAAAATTTAACTACAAGCTATTCATGATATGAGCAGTACACCATAAAAATTTCATGCCATTTGGAGCTACATAGAAAAAGATATAATTACCCCTATTTCTTTCATGATTAAAAGAGATAATTAGCAACTCTATTTTTCATAACAGAACATACCATAAATTATATTTTTAATAAAAACTAGACATTATCATGGACTCAGCAAAATTGGAACCACATCATTTGAACCTACCAACTAGGAGATACATATTTTTGAATCTATACACCAATCTGTGAAAAGAATAAAACAAAACACTTTGAAACCCTAATGAACTACTGCTGGGCCGGGCCGAATAGATCCGGTGGCCCACGACGCATGCGCAAGCGAACGCCAGCACGGCCCAGCACTCGGCGCGGCCCACGCTGACTCCCGCCTTGGCTCAGCGACTGACGACGGGGCCCCACGCGATAGAGAGACAGACAGGGGATGAAGAGCTGACAGCGGCGCAACTCGTCGCCGGTGGCATCTCCGGCGAGTCCAGCGGTACTACGGTGTTCACCTCATCAATGCGCATCTAGCGGTGCCATCAATTTTGGCTATTACCGCAGCAAGAGGGGGTGGTGACGGCCATGGCGGCGCACGGCCACGGCATGGCCGGCTCCGGCGAGGCTACGGCGTCACGGCCCTAGTGGGTGATCCTATGAGCTTTAGCGTCACTCTCAGTAGCTAGCGCAATGGAGAGAAAGGATGGGAAGGTCACGGTGATAGTTGGCCACGTGGAGCGCCAACTTCGGTGAGGTCCCGCCATGGTGGCGGTGGAAGAAAAGGCGATTACACCCTTACCAGGCTTCAATTGACCCGACTGAATGGTGGAGGGAGAGGAGATCACGGCGAAGCAGTTGATGAACTAGGCAACGCGTTTTTGTAGTGGTGAGCGAGCTCGGCGATGACGAAGCTCGGCCGGCAATGGCGGAGCTGCAGCGGCTCTTTTGTTGCGCTCGGTGGAGGCGAAGGAAATGCAAATGAAACGGCAAGTGCGTCGGGCAGGCGCGCGGGGTGCTCATGTCGTGGCCAGCAGCGCCAGGATGCCCTCGGCGCGTGGCAGTGCAAGCAGAAGTCTAGCGACAGGTGGCAAACATGTGGTGTTCGTTGTCTAATGGCTGTCAGTCACTGTAGCTCACATTCAGACACGGGAACCGCCTGACAGCGCGACTTCAATGTCTTAGTATGGCTAAACCGTTGATCCATTGCAAAAACATTGTACACGAAAATTGTAGGTCTACCATCCATCTACAATTTCTTTTCAAGGACCATCATCTAATTCGCCATGGATCAGAAGTTACATCAAGCCAAAGTTGGCTTGATCCAACTGAAAATGCAGTTATGACTTAGAATATTTTTCAGTGTTGAATCCACCATCAATAATGACTTGTGGGCCATGTTTGAGGCTGTTCCACACATTTTCATGAGTTGATCATAAAACAACTTTTGTTCCTTGATAAATTAGCTACAACTTTGGTAAAGAGTGCATAGCCATGCAAGGTCTCTAAGTTGGTCTTTTGAATCAGTCAAACAGAGTCACTCTAGGGGTCATTTCAAGTCAAACCTCTCCTAAAGGGCAATTTGGTCATTTTGGTTCACATGAACAATGTCCCATCAATTACCCTAAGTGTAGTTAAGGTGTATTAGACCATAATCAACCACTTTACACAATTGTTATACCAACTTCTAATGATCACATGTGATAAAGCAAACAAAAACAACCAATTCACTCAAATGTTGCAATTTCGTGTTTCACATGTTTCATGACCTTGTTGTTATTTTATACTTGTCATATTACTACCATGTTGCCATGTTTCAAGGTATAAGAAACTCATGTTGCATTCACATGTTTCACTACTACCATTCATAAGCAATCAAGTATGAAACAACAGAATTCGCGAATGTTGCATATGTATGTTTCAGTGACAATGGCATGATGACATGGATGATGCATATGTTTATGAAATGAAATGCACTTTTGTGGAAGCCAAACACCTAGGGTGTTACATTCTGCCCGAACCAGTATAAACCTTATGTCTTTTTAGCACACCATCCAGGCCAGATGCGCAATAACACAAATTTATTCATTGGTGTTTACTCGAAACACCGATAGTTGGTGCGCTAGGTAGGGGCCTTTGCACATCCCGACATTAACATTAGGCCATGGATGGCTAGTCACAGCATCAGCTGGGTCCTGGGCGCACACGTGCACTTTGGGGAACTAGACTTCATCATCACGGTGGGAGGAGAGTTAGCATTGGCTCACGTCGCCATCCAACATATCCCCTCCATCAGCCTCGACACAGTCGATGACATGGTTGAGGAGCTACAGCTACATGCACTAGGGGGCCACGCCCCCAAAAACAACCAGCTCCTCGACTATGGGAGGCTTGAGCGCTAGCTCGGCTTTTCTTACACAAATGACCTGCGCCGGGAGGACCTGCACCACCTGGTCCTGGGACCCCAGCCATCCTAGGAGGACCTACGCCACCTCACCTTCTCTTACGCCAATGACATGGCATGGCTCGCCGGAGGGGAACCCCTCTCTCCAGAACACCTCACCTAGAGAGCCCCGACAGTGCTCCTGTTCGGTCTCTGCAACGCCATCGAGACCGTTAGCCACCTTGTGGCACAACATATGATTCCACCTCCCACGAACGACAAATTCGTGGGGGTGATCGAGCATGTCATGGAATCTTTCCATGACCTCCTCGCAGAGGAGCCAAAGGAGCCCTCTAGCTCTAACTCTAGCAGGGGGAGTCATCACCCCTCTCATGAATGCTTCATGACAGGTACCCCTAAGGGACACATCAAAAGCATCCATGAGGAGGAGGCTACCCCAACAAATGACCTTGATGACGAGGCCAAGGGGGAGACAGTAGCCCCACCACGCATGTGGGTGGAGCAGCTAAAAGCTCGACACCAAGAGCTTGAGGAAGCGTGACTCCAGCTCGAGTAGGAGCACGCGGAGCTTGATCAGGAGATTGAGCGCCATGGAGACAGTGGGCGTGCACACGCCATGGCCCACGACGTGAACCGAAGGATCATCACGGATGATAAAACCCTCCCTCGCTTTGTTCGGGCAAGCCAAAACATCGTCGCTGCGACGGGCTCGCTCCATGGTCTTCCTGAGGCCGCGATGCTTGAGGATCATCGAGCCCACCATGAGATTCGCACGCTGCTCGAGTGTGCGGCGGCACAGCAGGCCGAGAGCTCATTGTCTCGGTGACACAAGCTTGATGCCATCCAATGCATGCTCTTCGAGTGCCCTGGTAGGGATGCGTCGGTCCACCAGGCGCCACAAGGCGACAGGCAGCGCACCGCGGTCCCGGTGCATCAGTGTCTCAACCGCAACCGTGACACACGCGACACCCTTGACGCTCGCAGGCGTACCCACGATGACCCGGGAGAGGGAGCTAGTCGTGGCTATCACCCTTGCCATGGTGGACGCTACGATAGTGGTGAGGACCAAAGCCTGAGCCCTGGCTTGCTGGGGCCTTAGGCCTTTAGTCAACACATCCTCAACGCTGCCTTCCCACCAAGGTACCGACCACCAACCAACATCTTGAAGTACTCTGGGGAGACAAACCCCGGACTATGGCTTGAGGATTATCAGCTTGCCTACCAAGCCAGTGGTGTGGACAATGACGATTTCATTATCCACAACCTTCCATTGTTCTTGGCTGATTCGGCACAAACATGGTTGGAACACCTGCCATCCAATAGAATCCAGAGTTGGGTGGACCTGAAGGAGATCTTTGTGGGGAACTTGTAGGGCATGTACAAGCATCCTAGGAACCCATGGGACCTCAAGAACTGTCGATAGAAGAACGGTGAGACCCTCCATGGTAACATCCGGTGTTTCTCCTAGCAGTGCAACGAGCTACCTAACGTCGCCGATGCCGACATTATAGGAGCTTTCCTGTCCAGGACCACCTGCGAGCCTCTGGTTCACAAGCTAGGACACAAGGGCCCACAAACCACCAAGGAACTCCTAGACATCGCCACCAGCAATGCCATGGGCGAAGAAGCAGTCAGAGCGATCTTTGACCGCCTCAAAGGCAAGGTGAGACGGGACGAGGACACCGGCGAAGGCGCCTCTAATCATCCCGCCAAGAAGAAGAACAAGCAGTGGCGCAAGGGCTCTCTCATGGCCACCACAGATTGTAGGGGTGGTCGAAAGCCCACGGAGGGCACTCCAAACCACTTTGAGAAATTGCACGAGGGACCATGCCTGAACCATGCCTTTCCCATTAAGCATCTGTACAAGGATTGCGGTCTCATGAAGCAGTTCTTGTCCAGAGGCTCGAACAAAGGGGAGCACGGGAAGGACCCTGACCGGACCATGAACGATGCCGAGGGGAAAGACAGTGGCTTTCTGACGTCGGATGGCTGCCTCATGATCTTTAGAAGGTTGGTAGCCTATGACTCCAAGCACCGCTAGAAGGTCGCACACTGTGAGGTCTATACAACTGAACCGGCCACGCCTGCCTTCCTCCGATGGTCAGAGTCCACCATAACCTTTGACCGGACCGACCACCCAAAGAGCGTCCCACAACCGAGGAGATATCTACTCGTGGTCGACCCAATCATCAGTATGAAGCGGCTCACCAAGGTACTGATGGATGGGGGCAGCGGCCTCAACATTATGTACGCCGAGATGCTCGACGCCATGGGCATCGATCGAGCGCGCGTTCGGCCAACTGGAGCACCTTTCCACTGCATCGTGCCTGGAAAGTAGGCCTTTCCACTTGGGTAGGTCAATCTGTCCATCACCTTCAGGGGTCCATCCAACTATAGAACGGAGACCCTCACCTTCGAAGTGGTTGGCTTCCACGGAACCTACCACGCCATCCTGGGACGACCATGCTATGCGAAGTTCATGGCCATCCCCAACTACACCTACCTCAAGTTGAAGATGTTAGGCCTAGGCGAGGTCATCACCATCGGCACCTCCTTTCAGCGTGCCTACGAGTGCGAAGTCTAGTGCTGTGATCACACCAAAGCAATTGTCGCCTCCGTAGAGCTCGCGGCTCTCAGGAGGGAGGTTGTCGAAGAAGCACCTGACCCCAAGTAGTCAACCAGGTCCTTTGAGCTAGTGGACGGCTCCAAAGAGGTCCTCGTAGACCCCGGGAGCACCGAGGGCAAAACGGTGCGCATTGGTACCACGCTTTCCTCCAAATAGGAAAGCACGCTCGTCGGCTTCCTCCGCACCAACAGAGACATCTTTGCATGAAAACCCCCAGGCATGCCAGGCATTCCGAGGGAAGTCGCCAAGCATGCCTTGAAGATCCTCCCAGGCTCCAAGCTGGTGAAACAATGCCTGTGTCGCTTCGACGAGGGGAAATGTAGGACCATCGGCGAGGAAACCGCAGAGCTTCTAGCGGTCGGATTCATCAAGGAAGTGTACCACCCAGAGTGGTTAGACAATCCTGTTCTTATACAAAAGAAGAGTGGGAAATGGAGGATGTGTGTTGACTACATGGGTCTCAACAAAGCGTGCCCAAAGGATCCATTTCCTTTGCCGCGCATAGACCAAATAGTTGACTCTACCCTGGGGTGTGAAACCCTCTGCTTCCTTGATGCGTACTCCGGATACCATCAAATCATGATGAAAGAGTCCGACCAGCTCGCGACATCTTTCATCACCCCCTTCGGATCGTTCTGCTATGTCACCATGCCATTCGGTCTGAAGAACGCTAGGGCTACATACCAGTGTTGTATGCTCAAGTGTTTCGAGGACCTCATTGGGCGAACCATTGAGGTCGACGTTGACGACATTGTGGTTAAGTCCAAGCGGCCTGACCACCTCGTAGCTGATCTTGAGAGGACCTTTGCAAAAATCCAAGCAAACGGCATTAAACTCAATCCCGAGAAGTGCGTTTTCAGCTTCCCGAGGGGCATGCTGCTTGGTTTCATCGTCTCCGAGCATGGCATCGAAGCCAACCCGGAGAAGATCTTAGCCATCATAAGGATGGGCCCAATTCAGAACATGAAGGGAGTACAACAAGATATAGGGTGCCTCGCCGTGCTCAGTCACTTCATCTCACGCCTCGACGAATGAGGTCTCCCCCTTTACCGACTTCTGAAGAAGGCCGACCACTTTGAATGGACATCCGAGGCCTAGAAGGCACTTGACATGGTCAAGCTGCTTCTGACGAAGGCCCCGATCCTAGTTCCTCCTACCGATGGAGAACCCCTTTTGCTCTACATTATGGCCACCACGCAGGTGGTCAGCGCCGCCCTAGTAGTGGAACGGGAAGAAGAGGGGCACACCCTCAAAGTACAACGCCCTATGTACTTCATCAGTGAGGTCCTATCCGACTCAAAGACTTGCTACCCCCAAATCTAGAAGCTTTTGTACGCCGTCCTCATCACCAAGAGGAAGCTACGCCACTACTTTGAGTCACATTCGGTGACAGTCGTGACGTCCTTCCCCCTCGGCGAGGTCGTCCAAAACTAGGATGCCACGGGAAGAACCGTGAAATGGCCACTCGAGCTGATGGGTTAGGGCATTGTGTATGCCACCCGGGAGGCCATCAAGTCCCAGGTGTTGGCTGATTTTGTCGTGGAGTGGACCGAGGTCCAAATGCCACTAGCGGTAGTCGATCAAGAGTTCTACACGATGTACTTCGATGGATCGTTGATGAAGAAGGGCGTCAGTGTGGGGCTGGTTTTTGTATCACCCCTCGAGGTACGCATGAGGTACATGGTCCATCTCCATTTCCCCTCCTCCAACAATGTGGCCGAATATGAGGCGCTCATCAACGGCCTACGCATTGCCATCGAGTTAGGCATTCGACGCTTCAACGTTCGAGGAGATTGCCAGCTGGTCGTCGACCAAGTCATGAAGGAGTCAAGCTACCACAATCCCAAGATGGCCGCATACTGCCGAGAAGTCCACCGGTTGGAGGACAAGTTGGATGGCCTTGAGCTCAATCACATCCCGAGGTGCCTCAACGAGGCGGCCGACGCGCTTGCGAAAGCAGCATTCGGTCGAGAGACGGTGCCAATGGGCATCTTCGCCAATGAATAGCACAAGCCCTCGGTTCGCTATGAGGGGTCAGAACAAGGTGGTAATGGTCTGTCCAATCTAGGCCCAGGGGCTGACCAACCATTGGCTCCATCTGGCCCTGAAGTTAAGGAGCTCGAGGAGGACCCAACGATAGAACCCAACCCTCTGGTCAACTGGAGGATGCTCTACCTCGACTACCTCCTCCGTGATGCATGACTGACAGACAAGACAGAGGCTCGACGACTCACACGTCGCGCCAAGTCCTTTGTTCTTGTGGAGGGCAAACTCTACAAGTGAAGCCACACCGGGATCCTGCGGCGCTGCATCCCCATCGAACAGGGGAAGCATTTGCTGAGCGATATCCATGGTGGGGTCTACGGTCACCATGCCATGCCTAGAACCCTAGTCAAAATGTATTCCAACGGGGCTTCTACTGGCCCACCACTATAGCCGACGCCGAGCAGATCGTGTGCACCTACGAAGGGTGTCAGTACTACGCTCGGCAGATTTACCTACCGGCCCAAGCACTCCAGACGATCCCTATCACGTGGCCATTCATGATCTGGGGGCTCGATTTGGTCGAACCTCTCAAGAGGGCACCCAAAGGCTACACCCACTTCCTTGTCACCATAGACAAGTTTACAAAGTGGATAGAAGCTCGGTCGATCTCCGTGATCAAGTCCGAGCAAGCCATGTTGTTCTTCCTCGACATCGTCCATCGCTTTGGAGTCCCAAACTCCATCATCATGGACAACGGCACGCAGTTCATCAAAAAGAAGTTCCTTCGATTCTATGATGAATACCACATCCAAGTCGACTAGGCCACCATCGTGCACCCCTGAACGAACGGGTAGGTCGAGCGCGCAAATGGCATGGTCTTACAAGGCCTCAATCCTAGGATCTTCAACCGGTTGAACAAGTTTGGCGTAGGCTGGGTCGCCGAGCTTCCTTTAGTACTCTGGAGCCTGAGGACAACCCCTAGTCAAGCCACTAGCTACACACCCTTCTTCATAGTCTATGGTTCTCAGGCCGTCCTTCCAACCAACCTCAACTATGGAGCGCAAAGGATCAGGGCGTACGACGAACAGGGAGCTAAGGCATTCCACGAAGATGCCATGGACAAGCTGGACATAGCGTGTGATGTTTCCCTCCTCCTCTCGGTCAAGTACCAACAGGCGTTGCGATGGTACCACAGCCGACGAGTGCGGGGTCAAGCCTTCAACGTTGGCGACCTGGTCCTCCGCCTTGTACAGAGCAACAAGGACCACCACAAGCTCTCCCGCCATGGGAGGGACCATACGTAGTTGCGGAGGTACTCTGTCCAAGTGCCTACAAGCTCAAGACCATCGACAGCGAAATCTTCACCAATGCCTAGAACATCGAGCAGCTACGTCGCTTTTACCCCTAATAAATACGCACTTTCTCTTATCAGTTTTGTTATCAAAACCCCTTGATCCTTTGTGACATCCGACCCTAGCAACAGCAAGGGGTTGGGCCTCACTCAGGGGCTAATGTGAGTATATTTATCCTGCAAACATTCTCTGTGCCTGCCCCCTTTTCTCACGTTAATACCAAGGAGCTAGGTTTTCGGGAACAAACTCTGAGTATAACTGGTCGGACTGCGAGAAACCTATGCCCCAACGGCTACGGTGCCTTGGTTCACCAGCATGATCAGAGCTAGCTCACCCGCACTCCGAGCTTTTATGACCTTAACTATGGAAAGGGTCGAAATACACTAAACCTTTTTTACGAAAAGGGGGAGAAGAGCTAAAAAGTTGTTTGCTATAACGAAGATTAAGAGCTTGTCCATTTTTGCACAATTTCATCGCTTGGCTTACCTGCCTGACTAAATTCTTGCAAGGGATGCTCTCATTCTCTATTTCCGCAGGAAAATCTTGTCTCAACATGTAACACGAGTCGATCGGACAGCTTGGCCACTAACGAGAAATGGGTAAGGAGCAGACAGGATCACGCTCAAATCTAGTGAAGGTTTTCTGAACCCATCACTCTTACCATCGAGGTAAAACCGGTACCTAGGTCGATCGAACAGCTCAAAACCGCCGTTGAGAGACAAGCACCCTTACTTACTTAGTTTACGTATTAATTTTGATACCGAGCCTCCGACCCCAGCAACAGTAGGGGGTCGAACATCGCTCGGGAGCTGGCGGGAGTGTCTATTTGCTAGAAATTCTCTTTGCCTGACCCCTCCTTGCGTTTAAAAACTGGAGGCATGGTGTGCGGGTGCAAACTTTGAGTAAACCTGGTCGGACCGCTAAGACCATATGCCCCAGCGGCTATGGCATTTTTGCTCACCAGCGCGATCAAACTCTTTGTCACCGCACTCCAAACCTTAACCTCCACCTTCTCGGGAAGGGTTTGGAGGGGCCTACCCATGGAATCTCCATCGAGGAGAGGCTATTAGGTCGCCCAAGTTAATCAAATGGCTCGGGCTGCTGCCGAGAGATAGATACGGAAGACTGGGATGCTCGTGTAGGTTACACCGGCCCCATCATGAATGTCAGACCCGGACCCCGTACGGACATATCCGGTAAGAGCTCCCAAAACCCGTCACTCGTGCCACCAAGGTAACATTACCAACCCTCGCTTTTTCTTTATATGATCATTCATTCATCCATTTTCATTCATACATTCATTCTTTCAATCATTCATACATTCATCTCATACATCCAAGAATTGCATATGCAATTGCTGCATTACAATGCTTCGCATCGCGTCATGAAGCGATAGTCATCTCATTCGATATGAGCGGTGATCGACCAAGGTTCGAAGGCCAGGCCACAAAGGGCTCGAGGCTGCCTCGTGTCAAACAGAGCCAGGGGAGAAAAACCGAGATGAGCCCCAGCGGCCTTGCCTGACCCCGCTCAGAAGCAGACAGGGACATCTCGACCTTTCTCGTTCGATTCTAACCTCAAGCCAAGCCCACAGAATCTCCATCAAGGAGAGGTCAACGGGCCACCTGAGCCTATCGAACGGCTCAGGCATCTACCGAGAGGTGGGTTAAGAAGTAGTGGAATACCACATGAGGGCTCTGCGACCCCGTCAGTGGATGATGGACCCGGATTCCACTCGAACATGCTCGTTAGCGAGCTCACCGAGCATGACACTCGAGCCGCTAAGGCAAGTGTCGTTAGCTCAGGCCCTCCAGTTGCAGAAACTGAGACGAGATGACGCATGAAACAGGCTGACCCCTACCGAACCCCATGGGGCTCAGGGGCTTGAGCCACCTGATCCTAGATTGAGAAACTGAGGTTTGAAGCTCGGCTCGTGAAGGGCCCAAGGCCGCCTCGTGTCAAACAAAAGCTAGGGGGAAAAACATAGATGAGCCCAGTGGCCTTTGCCCATCCGCCTAGAAGCAGACAAGGTCATCTAACCTTCTTGTTTGATCCAAACCTCTAGCCGAGCCCATAGAATCCCTTGAGGGGGAATCTATTGGAAGGTAGGTTAAGGAGCAATAGAATGCCACACGAGGGCTTTGCCGACCCGTCACAAGCGACGGAACTGGATTCCATTCGAACATGCCCGTTAGCAAGCTTACCGAGCGCGTCACTCGAGCCATCGAGGCAAGTGATGTTAACTCAGCCCCTCTAGTTGTGGAAACTACGGACGAGGTGACAATCACAAAAATGAGCCGACCCTCGACCGAATCCCCGCTATGCGCGGGGACTCGAGGAAGGTTGGACTTGTGAGGAGACCGAATGCTACGATCGCAGAACGATAGCTAAGATCCTAGGGAGGGGGTACGTGCGAATACAAGAGATGCTTTCTCCTACTAAGTTTTCGCTATCCTCTCCTCGATTTTCAATGGCATCCGATCCCAGACAACGCAAAGGGTCGGATCTCACTCAGGGGCTGATAAAGGTATAAGTATAGCCTTTTTGAAATAGTCATGTGTCAGACCTCTTCCTCACTGCTAAGCCTATCAGTGAAGGTTTGTGGAAACGAACAACTGATCATCCTGGTTGACTGCAAAAAGCCTATGCCTCGGTGGCTATGGTGTCTTTGCTCACCAGCGTGATCGAAGTTCTCTTCTTACACCTCGGGCCCTACAGTCTTAATGAACGGAAGGGTCAGAATACGTGAGCCCCTTTTTTGCATACAAAAAGGGAAGAAAACAAGTTCAATCAAACAAAACAAAGTTATGAATTTGTTTATATGATACATAAGGGTCGGCACTTGTCCACAGATTACAATAATGTTCATCCAACCTATATGACTAACTACCCCCTCCGGGGGAGAACTATATCTTCAACTCTGTTCACCAAGTCTTGCGCAAGAGGAGCCACCACCGTCTCTATCTCGTCCAGCTCAGAGGCTTCGTAGCCAGGTGTGAAATGGAGGCTCATCGTCTCCAAGTCGATGCTATCCGCGTAATGCGAATGAGCAATCGCAAAGGCTTGGGTGACCCCAGCGCGAAGAGCGTCCCTCTTGAGCTGGTGCACCCGCACAGTGATTTTGACGGCACGGGCCGTGAGCGAACTGGTCCCCTCCGACTGTACCACCTCTAGGTCATTGCAGACCACTTCGAGGGCGGCGTCAGGATACTGAGCTCGTCGCTCTCCACCTAAATGTTCCTCCTTGCCTTGGAGATCTTCGTGGGCTAGCCCGACAGAGATGCCCTTGGCCTCTAGCCTCTGGGTTGTAGCGATTCCAAGCTCGGCCTAAAGGGAGCCGATCCTCTACTACGCCTCATCGTGCTCCTAGACGGCCTGGTCACGCTCCTTGTAGGCCACACCATGCTTTGATCAGAGCCTCCCACGGTTTGGAGCAGCTCATCTCACTCCTTGCATAAGCCAGGCGACCACCTCGATGTCCCTGACTCACCCTCTGCTCTAGCGCTGTGAGCCTTTTCCTCGGCTACTAGCTTTAGCTCTCGCTCCTTCTTAGCCTCAGCTAGGAGGTTGAGGATCTGCTAGCGGGTCTGAGCGTCCCTCTAGAGCAGCTCGTCCCGCTCCCTCCTGACTCTGACGGCCTCCTCCTTGTCTTGCCGCACCCTCACCGTAGGGCCTCAAATGCCTTCTCGGTCTCCTCCTCATGCCGACGGGCCTCACGCCTCCCGCAGTCGGAGACGTCCGCCTCCCCGGCCAAGGGAGTCAGCTCTGCCACCCTCTATTGGGCGGCAGCAAGCTGGGCCGGCCACATCCTGTGCAGCCAGGCCTCTTCGATGAGGCGGCCCCAGGTTCTTCTTCTACTCGCGAAGGAACCAGGATGTCTCCCGGCCTGTGAGCGATAATGGGACTGAAAAAAGATGATGGTCAGAACATAAAAAGACATGAAGAAAAAGGAGGGTGAGAGGCAAGGTCGAGTGAATACCTAGCTAGTGGGAATGATGACTTCATGCAGGGCATCCCTAGCATGGTCCAAGGCTTTTAGCGCGGCCGCAATCCCCTCGTTAAGACTCTTGCTCCATGCTTTCAGTAGCATCGTCGAGGGCGAAGAGTGTCGACGTCAGGTCTTGCGGGTTCATCCACCGGAGCAAGGGCTCACCTCGCGCGGGCGAATAGCTCCCCCTCAATGTCAAGGCTAGGGATGATTCCCCGCGGTCCACTCCGCCACCGCCGCAACGTCCGGGGACCCTCTCGGCCGCATCCCCCTTCGTCCGGCCCACGTCGGGCGTCGTCACTTTGGCTGCCTGGCGCGGATCACACCGCTTCGTTGGCACCACCATGGCTACATCCGGCTGCGCCTGGCTCATCACAGTCGCTACCACCCATGCCTGCATTGGTGGGGCCTCGACCGGCGGTGTCGCGCCCACCGCGGTCGGTGCTGCAAGCGCGTCGGTAGCTCTGCCCGTCCCGTCGTCGGCAACGGAATCGCCTCCTTTGCCGCTGCTCGGCGACCTCCGAGGGCGTTCCTTAGCCTCGGCGTCCGCTTGTCCCACCGAGGGCACAGGAGCCACCGTGGGTGGCGCCTGACCGGCTGATGAGGCAGTAACACGCGACGCCGCTCCCCCCGAAATGGGTGCCGCGTCAACCGACAGCTGCCGCCTCACCTGAAGGGCGACGCTCTTCTTAGGCGCCAGCGCCAAAAGGTCACCGCCTCAAGACGCTGCAAGAAAAAAGGCATAAGTCACACTGAAAACAAAGTAAAATAGAGAAAACAGAGGAGTTGGTGACTTACATTGGCGTTGTTGGGCGGTGGATACGTTTGGGGGACGAACCCCCAGGTCCCTGCTCCACCTCATCGAGGCGGGGCCATTTCGAGCCTGCCCCCTGCTCCTGGGCAGAGGGGCTCACCTCCCTTGCATCTTGGGGTGCGACGGTGGAGCCACCCTCCTCCGCTGGCGCCTCGAACACGGCGGTAGGCCCGCTCGCCCCTGTTGGCTCTTGGGGCACGACGGTGGAGCCACCCCCCTCCATCGACACCACAGGCGCGGCGGCAGATCCGCCCGCCCCTGCTGGCTCTTGAGGCATGGTGGTGGGGCCACCCCCCTCCGCTGGCACCTCGGGCACGGTGGCAGATCCACCCGCCCCTACTGGTTCTGAGGGTGGGACAACGGTCTAGCCCGTCTCCACCGGCCTCGCGGACGCGCTTTCCTCTCCATGAAACAGGAAAGGTCCTGTCCCCTACAAGGATGAGCAGGTACCTATCAACATGTCCTCGCTCTCTAGGCCATCATGCTTGGTGTCATCAACTACCTTATCGTCATCTTCCTCGTCGTCATCGTCGTCGCTATCAGTTTCCTCCCCTCCCGCGCCAGCAGTTTCCGTTGCTTCTTCTTCCTCTCATCCTCCTTCACCTTCCTCTACTGCTTGGCCTTAGCGCGGTTCACCGCCCTCATAGATGGATCCCTCGACAGTGGAGCCAGGTGATCCCTAAGGATGAGGTCCCTCGACTGGCCCCAGCATCTCAATGTCAGCATCAAGGGGTCAGGAGTTCAATTGAAGAGGAGGCATGAGGAAATGAGACTTACGAGGATGATGTAGCCCGGTTCTGGCCGCCTCGCGGGATGCCCCAGCATCGAATACACGAACTCAAGGGGGCACCGGCGCCGTCCCGTGAAAGCTCCATCGCTTCCTTAATGCGTTGCGCTACTTCAGAGGGGGAGAGCGCTCCCTTAGCGAGCGCCATCCCATTGAATGATGCCCCGAGCGCCATCATGTATAGGGGAAGCACGCACCTAATCAGTGGTGCCACCCTCCTCGTGTGGTAGGTGCCAATGATGCCTGACCCCTTCAGGCCCCCTCTCCTTAGGATTCAGATGGCGATGAGGTGGTCCTAAGATTTTCTTCTTGTCCTTCTCTAGGACACCCCACTTCCTCCACTGAGTCTGGGACCTCTTCGACTAGACCGCCCAGTAAACTCTGGCAGGAATGTGGCTGCGTGGATCTTGAGATAGAACCAATGCGAATGCCAACCCTTGTTGGAGGTTGATAGACACATTGATTGGTATTCGCTGACCTGGTTGTTCCAGAGTTGGATGTCAGCGCATCGCATCGGCCGTGCTTCAGCTCCTGCTTCTTCTCTTGCTTATTCTAGAGTTTGACGAGCGAAGAAGTACCGCCATAGATCAAAGTGGAGGACTAATCCCTAGGAATCCCTCACATCAGGCTACGAACGGGTGCCATGTGCTAGATTCCATTGGGATTGAGGTGCTGCAACTCGATTTGGTAGTTGTGCAGCAACCCCTGGAGAAATTTGTGAGAAGGAGTCGCAAGCCCCCGCTCATGGAAGCACATGAACTAGACGACGTAGCCATCGGGAGGCGACGGCACGTCCTCCTCGCCGGGCAGCCGCCATCCCTCGGTGGTGGTCCGCGCGCAGAGAAGACCACGGTAGACAAGGCCCTTCATGCGCTGGAGGGTGACATCAAAGCAGCACCATGGCTCCATTGGAAGAGCGGGTGGGTGGATGCGAACTCGACGGTGGCTAAGACGTGGATGCAGAGAACTTAGGCTATTGGCGACAGAGGTTGCAGATGTGAAGGCAAGGAGGCAAAGTATGAAACCCTAGGGGCAAACCCTTTTGTTTTATAAGGGCGATGGATGCGAGGAAACCAACCGTCTGCCTAGATCTCCGCGTCTGCCATGATCTACCACAACGTCACGCCACGGGATATGCGCATGCGATCCCTATCCTTTCCTTCGAAAAACCCACCGAACATTTCGCCTCCCCGGGCGGACCGGGACTCATTACGAGTAGGAGGAATATGGGTCGAAAAATGCATCTAAGGCCCGTCTGGGCCGAGGAGTTCGACGATTGGCCCATCAATGGGCCCAACAGCCGCTCCAAGCACCCCTACAATAAGGGATGGAAGGAGATGGGCCCCGCAAGCGGCTAGCACCTAGGCACACGAGCGCCACGGGCATCTTGGTCCACAATTGAGTCTCAGCCAGGCTTACGCTGACTAGATCCCCGTGAACGGGATACCGGGACCCCAATCAAGCTATCCAGCTAAATAACCACTAAATCTCGTGGCCATACCCGCAAAGGGTCCGACCTCGGTGAAAAGGAATCACCGCCTTCAGGACACGTCGTGGGCAACAATAGAGGGCCAGGGACCTCAGAGTGCCCTCTTTCGAAAAAGCCTCCGAAGGAGTATTCTACTCCTCCGTAGGCTCAGGGGCTACACCCACCGGGTGCGCTCGCGCGCACCCACTGGCAAGACAAAAAATCCCCCAAGCAATTCTGCTCGAATCGCCCGGGGGCTACTATCGGGGACCAATACTAGGGTACCCAAAGAGAATGGGCTAATGATCATCAAACATTGATTCATCCGCACGATCAAGTGCGACTATGCCGCTTGCCGAGCTCTACCTTGCTCGATGGCTGAGGGCAGACTCCGTCTCGCCCGACCCTCGAGGGCTGACTCTGCCTCTCCCGACATCTGAGGGCTGGCTCCACCTCACCCGACGTCCGAGGGCTGGCTCCGCCTCGCCCGACGTCCGAGGGCTGGCTCCACCTCGCCCAACGTCCGAGGGATGGCTCCGCCTCGCCCGACGCCTATGACGACATTACCACGATACCAACCCAGGAATCAGGCGAAGCAGATAAGGCAAGACACTCAATCAAGTCAACCGCAATACCGAAGACCGTACCTGCACACCTGTAGGACAGTACCGTCAGGCTATGCCAGAAGGCTACTTTGCAACCGTCCAAGCATGTCAGAGTCCAAACAGTGTTGTAGGCGCCGACATTTGCCATTACAGTGTTGTGGGCGCCGTCATTTGCCCTCGGGCATGGATTCTTATGGGAGCTCACGACAACCACTACGGTCAGAAGGAAACTCGCATCACCCACAGTAATAGACCTACGATCACGGTGGTGCCTGCTCCCTGCATGGCCGTTGATCAGCACGCTAGTCTGCCGCGCCGCCCGTCGGGACGAGATGGGATGTGACAACCCGCTGACAATACTAGGACATGGCATCATCAGCAGGCAGACACTCAGCGTGGCCTTGTCAGGGTCAGCAGACATGTGCCTAGTGTGGGGCTGTCCCCATCACCGCCTGCCATGTCAGGGGGGGCCCGCATAGAGGAAAAGGAAGACCCGACGTCCTTGAAGGACTTCCTTTGCCTCTCATTTTCCTCTTTTCTCCCATCTGTAATCCATACTCTCCCTTGGCCTATAAAAGGGAGAGCATAGAACCCCACTAAGGGGGATCGATTCAACACATCACGCATCATATCACATATAGCCGAGCAGCAACCAAGCTCTCAACACCCATTCGACCTTTCCATCAGAGACTTGGGACTTGTCCCTCTCTCGCCCGTTTGTAACCCCTACTATGAACTTTTTAGTGCTAATAACACGATCAACAGCCACGAACTAGACGTAGGGACATTCTGCCCGAACCAGTATAAACGTTGTGTCTTTTTAGCACACCATCCGGGCCAGACGCGCAATAACACAAATTTACTCGTTGGTGTTTACTCGAAACACCGACAAATAGGCTTTAAGATGATCCACCAACATTGTGAAACGGGTAAGATAATTGGAGACAGTGGTGATTTGTCTGATATGGAAAAGCTGGTGGATCAAGGACTCGTGCTGATCGTGATCGAAACGATCGTGCATCAGTTTGCAGAAGTCAGACCAGGACAACTCAAGAATTTGATGCTCGATAGACTGGTACCAGATAGAGGCAAGACCATCAAAGTGCATCTCAAATACGCTAATCCACATAGACTGCTCAACCTCATACATACGAAAGTGTTTCTCAGCACGAGTTTTCCAACGGCGCGGGTTGTCACCTTCGGCAAGCGGACGAGGTGAGAAGAACGTGGTGGATCAGGTGGAGGTGGATGAGATGAAGGGTGGGTGAACATGGCAGGCTGGTAGGTGATACATGGTGGATCGGGTGGGTGAGGAGGTGGATGGGCGATCATCGTTGGGTGATAGGGAGGCCGAGGTGGATTAGGTGGGTGAGGATGACCTAGAACAGTGGACTGAAAAAACCATGGGGTGGGGGATCCAGCAACATACCATTGGCTGGGACAGGGATCCAGGTCGTGACGACCATGGATCCCGAATCCCGTGGAGTCGATTCGACGTGGTGCCCCATCATGGGCGGGTTGGCGGTGAGTCCGGCAGAAACTTGCATGGCCGCCTTAGTTGGAGTAGGAAGCAGACCGGGCCCGTGCGACATTGTGTCGAACACGTCGCGGTCACGAGACGACGCTAACGCCTTGGTCGGAGTCGGAAGCAGACCGGACCCGTGCGACATTGCGTCGAACATGTCGTGGTCGCGGGACTTCTCCAACTGCTTCACAGCGATGCGAACATCATCGAGGACGCCGTCAACGCCGGGGCACCAGGACGCCAGATCCGTCGTCGTGGCCTCGAGCTGCTTCACACGATCGTCGCGCTAGACGGAGTTGGGGCCGATGCGGAGGGACTCGAGGTGGGAGAGGCGCGGGGTGAACTCCGCGTCACGGTCGGCGTAGCTGGCCTCCAAGGTGGCGAGGCAGAACGCCACCTCTATGTACGGGAATAATGTTTCCCGTCGGTTTTGCACCGACAGGCTAGACCGGATTGCTTTTGGGTTTTGGCTTGGCGCTAGATGTTCCGACTGGCGGCAAATTTTGGCGCATTGGTTTTTAATCTCATAATATTCCTGTGTGTTACCGACAGAAAAAAATATGTACCCGACAAAAAATATACAATTTTTTCTGTGTGTATCAAATATACAGCCAGAAAAAATATAATTTCTGTGCTGGTGAACAAAACTGACAGGATATTCATACTTTATCTGTCAGTTGTCTAATTTTTCTGTCCTTTTTTCGCCAGACAGGATAATGATAGGAATTTTATACCAACAGGGAATTTTGAGTTTCCAATAGTGATCATCATCTTCATTCCATCTTCGATTCGTCTTCCTCTCCTGATTTGTATCTATCTATATGCCTGGCAAAAGCTGTTTTATTATACGAATCATCTGATGGCCACATTAATTTGACAGCCGAGCTTCTTCCCATACGTCACACGGATGGGCCGGTGCTACCCATCTACGCGAAGCCTATGGACACCATGGCGGTTTTGTCGTCAAGGTGGCTCATCTCACCGTCACTGGTGGCCTCCAGTGGCCTCTGGACGTCTATGGCGATGTTGCTGTGCGCAACTACCTCTTCCGTCGAGACAGGAACAATTGCCAGATGCTCACCTCAGCGCAGGCACGCCCAATGCTCCTTGCTTCATCCCTTTTACTCTGATTTCATATGATGCACTAGATGCACCTACACACTACACATTGTACAGGTACAGGAGTACTATTCATCATGGCAGAGGCGGATCTAGCGGTGGGGCGGGAGGGGCGCCAAGTCCATTGAGCTTGTGGCAAGTTACGCAGTTACGCAGCGTCGAGGACCAGGGGAAGCTGATCCTTGGCTTGGATGCAGTGCTCTTCTTTTTTTCTTTTTCTTTTTGACAACGATGCAGTGCTGTTTGGTGGTGGTACCAGTGAGACCACTGCTGTTTCGCAGAAGCTCACTTATCGTCCCAGGTCGGCCTTGAGAAGCGTAGCTTATTTTGATGTTGGTTTGGTTAGGATCCAAATGTGCGTCGCCTGGTCACTGCTTTCTTAAGACTAGGGTGGGTACAAGTGGGTTATGGACACTGACAAACCTGCAAACATATGTAACCTTTGGGCACTGCTTGCATTGCTTCGATAAGTCATGGCACTTATTAGCTACTATATGTACTGATGTGTATTGTCTGCAATTTATGCGTCGGATATGCATGTAATCTTGACTACCTGTAATGTGCCTACTGAATTGATGTGCATTGTGTTTGGTGGTGTGAGACTCTTGAGTATTGATTGACAGTAGAGAGCTGAAGTTATTTTAATGTAGGAAACTGCTTTGTCAAATGGAATGCGTACTTGAGTCGGCTTTATTATAGTCTGAATTCTCCCTGAGACGAAGTGCAATAATGCAGTGTGCACCAGATGGGTTTTGCTTCACCACACTCACCAGACTGAAAAAAACAATAATGAATGGTAGCAAGTGAATATTGCTAAAAGGATGTAATGTAACGTTTAGCCAAAACCTATTTTTCCAGGATTTTCCCCAAAAATAAATTTGGGCCATAATTCTTCCACATGGCGCTTTCATTAGACTTTTCGCGATCTGCGCTTGGCAGCTCCAAGATTAACTATTTTCAGAATTTGAAAAAAAAAAAAACTTCCCTCCCTTCTCCCCAGTCCCCACTGCATCCAGAATAAGAAAACAAAAAACAATTCAGCTACCAGATTTCATGCAGGGTCTTTTCAACAATAATAACTCATAATAACGTTAACTAATTAAGTGAAATCATCCGAGATCAAGCAGGTGTTGTAACATGACGTTTTTACATTTGCCACCGGTCACAGCAAGCGTTTCAGTGCATGTGTTTTCACAGCGGCGGCGGCTTAACTGACGCAAACTGTTCCAAGGGTCAATTGGTAACCTATCTCAACACTGCCTATGGCCTATGCTCAAAATGCCAATGACTATCAGGTGCTGGATTCTACTTTTTGTCGTTTCGATTGTGACTGCTTCATCCACTCGATGCACTCATCCACGGTTCCGTTGGGATGCGCAAGCTGCCACTTCAGTACACGTTGTTGCTGCAACAAGAAACAGGTTCTTTGTCATGGTTTTTCATTCTCAAGAATTAGCCTGGTCTGGGGAAGGGGGCAGAGTCATAGCGTACCCATTTTCCTATCAGTGGACCTCCTTTGACCTGCATAACTCCCATAATAGACTTCCCGTCGAGTACCGGCTTCAACTTCCACACCCCATCAAGATCTGGAGAAGAGAAACAATAAACCAGGACAGTTAACCAATCATATGAGGTAGTAAATCTAAGCGCTTGCAGATATGGGAAAACCACAAGTTCCACAACCATCAATTACCTAGGTCAGTTATGAAACGCTCAACTCTGATGTATTTCTCTTTCCTCCGATGCAGCTCATCCTGCTTGTTGAGGGTGTCAGCAGCATTTTCAGCTTCTGGGTAGGAGAGAATGGATAAAAGCAGTGCCACCCGCCAAAAGTCCTTTATTTCTCGGAGTACAAGTCCTGAAATGTTGAGAGTGGAACATGTTTCCCAAATGTTACTTAAAACAAAAAAGAATATATGAATCTTGTGACAATGAAAGAATCAGACAGTCGTTAACAAATATGCAAGCACTATAACAAATCAAATACATATCATGACATTGAATGATCAAATGAAGAAACACCAAACATCAGAAGCATCAGATTACAAAGGATAAACCAGTACTGAAGACCCAACAAATTAACAAACTAGCATGTCGAATACTGACCTGCAAAAACACGCTTCACACTGTCTTCTGGTATCTCAAGATATTCATCTTCCAATTTCTCTTTGAGAGTACACACATCAGGATTTGACTCAAGGAGAGGAATTAGTTCAGCAAATTTTTCGCTAGCACCATGTATGTTGACAACCTTTAGGAGAACACATTATTGCAAGTTAATTTGTTGTCACGGTACACAAAACCAACAGAATCACAAACAATGGTGTTGGGAGCAACTCAAGAGAACATACCATTTCAGCATCGCTGTTTTTCAACTTTAGTGAGTCCTTGATAATAAAGCTAGAAACAGGAACCTGCTGATGATGCAACAGACTCTTAAACAAACAATTGAAATAAATAATGCAATGTCATGAAAATGGATATTTGAGAGCAGCTTCATTTGTTGAAGTTGATTTTAATATCCAAATTTAATTGCTGCTTAAAGGTGGGAACAACTTTAGCAGCCAAAGCAAGGAAGCAAGCAAGAAAAAAATGTTTATGGTGCAACATGCTTAGTCACCAACCTCAATCAAGGTCTGGTTAATGAACATCAGAAGCCATATAAAACTATAAATTGTCCCTCCACAGGATAGAAGCTATGCTGAGCATACAGTTGTATGAGTAACAAGATACAACAATTTTCACGAAGAAGGTAAGTAATCAAAGGGAAGGTAATGATCCAATACACCAACTCTTTATCTGAAGTCCAATTAGCAAGGAGTAACAAAATTGTGACTGCTTTGGTCAAAAGTGGCATTATTTGCAAACTGAGCTAGAGAGGGTTGTTTTTAAAGCAGTTAAGGGTTCACTCAAACCAAGTAGATTGTAAACAAACAAATTTGCCTGCTTAATAAACAGTTAAAGCGTGTTCTGATTAAGCATCAAGAGCACTGCACATAATGTTGCATGCTGAAAAAAAAAACAATAGTCATGGCACAGCAAACTTGTCTCTCCAGTCAATATAGCAAAATAGTATCAAGTAAATGTACCCGTGGATACAGTTGATTATAAGTGACTAATTAGCAACAAAAAAAAGGGGGCAGACCAAGTGCCGGAGGCTCCCACATGAGTGGGGTCTGGGGAAGGGAAAAACCGAGGCAAGCCTTCCCCCCGCAAAATCTGCGGAGAGGCTGCTTCGAACCCGCGACCTGGTGACTCAGTGAGACAGCTCTCACCACTGCACCAGACCTGAGCAACACAAATGCACAAATTGAGACAGTACAAAATTTTCAAAGCCTTGCATTAGAAAAAGAAAATCAGATGATGCACGACTTTGTTGTTACCTTCTTAGATCTTTTGTCCAAGTAGAACATATTTCGGAGGGGATTGAATAATGAACTATACAAGCAAAGCCTTCGTCGTTCATCCTAAACATCACAACATATCTTAATGTTAAGGGAAGCCAAGAGAGAACAAATTATAATCAAATAATTCCTGCTAGCCATAATACACAGCTTATAAACATAGGTA
The DNA here is from genome assembly GCF_019320115.1 of Miscanthus floridulus. Taxonomy (NCBI): domain Eukaryota; kingdom Viridiplantae; phylum Streptophyta; class Magnoliopsida; order Poales; family Poaceae; genus Miscanthus; species Miscanthus floridulus. The sequence goes on along the minus strand of NC_089593.1, from coordinate 25,336,542 downwards.
AGATGAAACTGGAGATATAAGCTTGTTATCACATCACAATTGAAAGCTTTATTTATGATCCACTTCGTAGTTCAATCAGTGCACATTTTCTGTAAATGACTCAAGTAACCGATCAGTACCAACGAATCTAACAAAATATTACATTTTAAAGTTGCATTAGTTTGAGTTTCTCACTTGCAGTGGAGTAACAAAGTATCACTCTTCAAATAATTTTAATCAGAGCAAAGAACACACAAATCATAAGAGAGCGAGGGGGTTTCGGCCTTTCCGGGTGCTCATATATCAAGAAGTATGATAAAATTTCAGACCTGTGACTTGGGGTCAGAACCACTGCTGAACACAGAGCTGCCAATAGAATATGCAAGATCCCAAGCTGCTTCAATATGTGAAACACACTGCCTGTATACCCATAGGAGATAAAAGATGAGATTGAACTAAAGTAGAGATGATAATGGACATAAATAGAAAGTGCACGATGGTGTCAATACTTCCATAATTCTACAACCACAAAATCTTGAAATATAATTGAATGACAAACAGTTGTCTGAATCCAAAATATGAAGAATACAGGATGTTAGAACAAGGACATACCAATCACACTTGTCAAAAACTGGAGGGTTGGATTTTTCAGGAAAAGAAAATACAACATAAAATAGCCCCAAATCACGAATGTCACACATTGCTCTAACAGGGTGTTTGTCTGACATCATGAGATCAATCTGCAAATATAAAAACAAGGAAAATTGATGAGCAAGGGTTTCGCATGCTATTTTACTAAGTTTGTCAAGAATCACAAAAGGCTTGGTTATACAGTAAAGCAGCAAAGAAATGAACAAAGAGTAGTTAGCTGTAAGTGTGTATGCATCCAACCTCGTGACCAATACGTTCTCTACTAATCTTGCTACCAAGCTCTGACTTCACCTTTTCATCAGATGCAGCTTCCTTCAAATCTTTATCTAATGTAAAGTTGAATCTAGCAGCTGAGAGGCAAGCAGCATTAGCCTGTGCAAGGAAAATATGATGTTCCAATTCAAAGTTATATTCTCTATTATGATACACAGTATTCATTTCTTGGTGACAATGTTTTCAGATCGTATTATCGAGGCTAGTCGTATGACCACCGATCAGACGACTAATCGCGATTAGTCGTCGATAAGGGTCGATTAGTCGGTCCTAATCGGTCTAATCGGCTAGTCGGACATTTAGTCGTCCTTGTGCCTAGATGGCCTGATCGACCATGTATATACTATATATATGATGTAAATATATGTAAACATGGCCATGATAAATAGGTAAATGTTAGAGGCAAGCAACCAAGCACAGTTTGGCATGTAATCATGTTTGCAATGAATTATTATCATGGTGATTTGGCCACTTACCTGTAACTGCTGCTTGCTGATTTGGCCACTTACCTGTATCATGGTGGCTCATCTTGATGCTTGAGGCCTCCCGTGTCCGTCTTCCAGGCGTCGAGGAAGGAGCCTCAGAGGCGGGCGGAACTACTGGGTCCCGGTAGGGGAGGAGACAGGAGCGAGCGGAGGTGGAGGCGCGGGCGGAGCTGCGGACGCCAGACAGAGGCGCGGACGGAACTGCGGACACCGGCGAGAGGCGCGGACGGAGCTGCGGACGCCCGACAGAGGCGCGGACGGAGCTGCGGACGCCGGTGAGGGAGATCCAGAGGCAGGCCGCCGGCGGCTGCGAGAGAGAGCAGCGGGAGCAGAGAAAGCAGCGGCTGCGAGAGAGAGCAGCGGGAGCGGGAAATGCGGCTGCAACTCCCACTAGGTCACTCACTCACTCCTCTTCTTCTTACCCTAATGGGCCAGCTAAAGGTGGGCCGAATTCTTTAGCTGGGCCAAATTCTCCCTCCCCCGAACTAGTCGTCCGGCTAGTCTGATCGGACGACTAATCGTGATTAGTCGCAACTTATCGGACGATAAGTTTTCTAATCGGTGTAAACTAATCGAGGGCCCTTATCGAGCACCTGGTTACGATAAGGACGACTAATCACGATTAATCGTGATTAGTCGTCCGATCTGAAAACATTGCTTGGTGAGGAATTACATAAGCAGTTATGGACTAAAAAAGGCTATGAATTGATCATACATCAAAATATCTATGTAACAGAAGCAATAATTAAGTTCTCAACTTGAATTACCTCAGTGACATGAATTAATTGTAATGCCATTATCAACTTACTAAGAAGTTTTAATAACTTATCATTAATACTTTCTCGACATAACAAATTAAAAAAATTTAGAGATCAACTGGGAGATGTTTTGAATTACCAAATCTTATTGCTCGAAGAACTCTAAGTGGGTCATCAAGGAAGGTAGCTTTGGCAGGCAAAGGAGTAACAATAAGGCCCTTTTTGAGATCCTCAATACCTTCAAAATGGAATAGCAGCATGAATATTGCAAAACATTACTTGAATATTGTAAAACATTACTTGAACTTGTACCATTGAAGTACTACAAACTCACCTCTTCCAGTTAAGTCTTCCACTGAGTTATTGTTGATATTAAAGAACAAACTGTCAAAGTTAGAAAAGGAACAAAATAAATATAGGGCTTATGAAGAATAGGCCTGCCTTCAAAGTTTTTATTTCAAATTAGAATCAAATTTGCAACGATGAAAGGATGGCTTTGGAGACACAACAAACCCATCTGAAAATGCATACCTATTAATTGTCAAGTCCCTGCGGTATGCATCTTCCTTGGCAGTACCAATCTCCTGCAAACGTGGCATAGCCATATACAGGATGTAAAAGGCTATCTCTAAAGACTTAGATTGGAAGAAGGATAAGCTAAAGAAATGAAGCAGAAAACAAGAAGTTTACAAACATTGAGCTGCCAAAAATGTTAACGGCTACCTGTTGCACTTTTGTCAACATATGGTTTAATTGTAATAATAATTCTTCGTAACAAATTAACAAAGTAATCCACACCAAACGGAGACATGTCAATACAAAGGGAAATGTTCAAGTTCAACTAAGCATATAGGAATGCGGTTAATATCTCTCAGTAACAAATAAATATGCAACTTGCAAACAGATAATATGTCATGTAAACAAGGTCACCAAATAACCATGCAAAGGGATGGATATAAGTACACACCATTGTAGGGATACGACTATTTTCAGCATATTGTTCAGACCTCAAGTTAACAAAATCAATCCAGATGTCGAGAATAAGCATCCTAGCAGTTTCCAAGTGCTTGGATTGATCAGGATTACTGCAAAAAACTAATAAAAGTTACGATTCAAGCAAATAGTCACACTATATCAAACAGTGCAGTTGCTTTCAGCCAAACAAGTGCAAAATGGTATAAAAAGCAACATTTTTTTATTGAACACGCAGGAGAACTGCACAACATTTCACTAAGAAGAGAGAAGAAACTGTACAAAGGAGAGGGAAAGGAGTACAAAAACTCTTAGCACCTAAACCCAGAAAAACACACACACCTCACCTGGTTACTTACAAGAAGAAACAGACTGTGATAGGAAATAGAAACGACTAGAGACAACTTAAAGCAAAGGATCACCCAACCCCATGAGTAAGCAGCAACAGTAATAAGTTACTCATTAGGATTACCATAGTAAGAATCACATACCACTGGATAACACCGATTCCTTTCTGCTGCTCCCCTATCAACTTTGAGTATTCATTTACTTTCTGACAGAAATTCTGGCCCGTCATATTGTCAAGGGCAATGTCAATGTCAGCAGAGTCTTTCCCTAATAGCTGCCAAGGAAACAGTTATAAAATTAGACAACAATCATTCTATACCATAAGCCCAAAAAATATGAAGAAATATCCTGATAACTTTTTTCCACCACGGTAAAACCGAATTTCATCACCTCAGCAACGAAATTACAAAGTTCACAAGTGCACAGAAAGAACCTCCTGCCGCCAACTTTCCAACGCCTATGCATCTGATCACTAAGGGCTATCAGCCAGCATTGGCCCTACCAAAACCCTCGTGCAAGATAGCAAAACAAGTAAAGTTTGCCAGCAAAAAACCAACTACGACTACTATATATCCTGATAACTAGATGTTTTGAGGATTATCCACAAGTTATCCTATGCCAAATGGTGATGCACTGTTGCATCCAAAATTTCCAAGTCAAATGCAGTAGAAAACATAGCTTTTCCCATGCATGTAAAGTTGTAAACTACAACCCTGGAAAACCTATAGGATAGATAAACTACCAAAAATAATCATCATACAACTAGTCCGAAAATATAGTAAACCTTGTAAAATCTGACCAAATGGAGGAATCATCCCTGGCCATACATGCATAACACGCTACACTGACCTGGCATTTGCCTAGTGGGGGACAAAATAACATCATTTTTACCTACTAAATCACAACATTTTATACCAAAACCCTCAGCAAGAACCATAAAGAATCTAGAGGACTCAATTCAGTGGCATTCAACGTAACAACAGAAAACCCCCTCTTTGTATCAACAGAGAGCAATCACACCCTAAAACCCCAGTATATTAATTTAATCACAAAACATTTTATACCAAAACCCTCAGCAAGAACCATAAAGAATCTAGAGGACTCAATTCAGTGGCATTCAACGTAACAACATAAAATCCCCCTCTTTGTATCAACAGCGAGCAATCACACCCTAAAACCCCAGTATATTAGTTTAACCCTAATTACAGCCGATTTCTGATACTCTACGAGTCTACGTCAAACAGGGCAAGAGAGACTTTTCCTTTTGTAAAAAACAAAAAAGGAATAAAATGAAGAAAAGCTCACCTTGTCCCGGACCCATCCACCGGCGACGCGGAGCTGCGTGCCGAGGCCGAAGTGGCGAACAACCTCGAGAAGGCGGTTGAAGATGCGCTCCTCCGTCTCCGTGAGCTCTACGGTCTCCCTGACCACAACGCTCCGCTGCTGCTGCTCCGGCGAACCCGCCGCCATGCCGGAGTAGCCGGATACGACGAGTACGGGGGCGAAGAAGGCTCCTGGGCGCTTATGCGAGGGGCTGCTTCGGGGAGTAGGACAAAGCGAAGGCAAGTGGCGGCGGAGATGGGGGAGGATGAGGAGGAGACCGCCGCGAGGGAGGAGGAGGCCAGGAAGCATGTGGCGGACTGCCGGCGGTCTCGCTTCCCCTTTTGCAGCCGCCGAAGCCCGGTTCCAGGAAGGAAATTACAAGGCGTTTGGTTCCTGAAATGGTAACAGAAATGCAAAGGGAATGGAACTGCGGGACAAGGCAACGTATCGTTATCTAATTACGCTGAAGTTGGAGCTGTATCGGTTTTATATAATGCGGTATAAGCTAACGGCGGGACTCGATTCCCTGAGTGCGGAAACAAACATTGAATAATGGAATCTGTTACCCGCGTAATCAAATCACGTTACAGTTACGTGAACCAAATGCTATGTTAATTAGCAGGACATATCCTAGGCTGGACACGTGGCTACAACGAATCTCAAAGCATCTGGTCGTCGACCTCATTCCCCCGCTGCCTTGTTACGTTTTTTTTTCTTTTCATATAATGATAGGGCGAGGGCGTCCGTTCGCCCGGAAGCTTCGCTTACTGGGCTGCCGACCGGTCCAGACAACCGGCCTCTGGCCCCCTAACTCCTGCCCACTCTCGTTCGTCGCAGCCACTTTCACTACGTTGTCCGTCCACATAGGCCGCCTCCACCACGCCATCCCCCCCCCCCCCCCCCGACCGCGACATGCCCTCCGCCCGCCCTACTCTGGCTCGCCGCCACGGCCATCCTCTGATGCGCCCCATCCCACGCGCGTGCCTGCCCCAATCCCGCGTCGTGCCACCATCCAGCGTAATGCCCCCATCTCACCTCGTCTGTCGCGGCTATGGCGTTCATCATGCCACCACCACCCCGCGCGGCACCAGGAGAAGGTCGCTGCCTGTGCACCTGCGCCTGGGTGTACGCTGGGCCATTGTTCTCGACGTCCCCCTGGCCCGAGTTTGCTGGCTACTACAATTCCTCACCAAGTAGGTTGTGACTGTCGGCGACGCCCTGTTTTAAGTGTTTCGGACGTTTCAGACATATGTTTCAAGTGTTTCATCTGTATGTTGTAGAAGTAGATCTGGGATGTTGCATATGTTGCAATGACAATATACACATGTTGCAAGCGTATGTTTTGAGTGTTTCGGACGTATATTTTAAGTGTTTCATTTGAATGTTGCATAAGCAGATTTGGATGTTGCATAACATGCATGTTGCAAGCATTTGTTTCAAGTGTTTTAGGTGTTTCATACGTATGTTGCAAGTGTTTCATCTAGATGTTGCACATGTTTTGCAATTGCTACACACGTGTTTTCAAGTGTTTCATGTGTTTTTACAAGTGTTTCATACGTATGTTGCAAGTATTTCAGTTGTTTCGGACATATGTTGCAAGTATTTCATTTGGATGTTTCAAAACTAGAGCGGGATGATGCACGTGTTGCAATGTGCCCCACTTGTTTCGGACATATGTTGCAAGTATTTTATTTGGATGTTTCAAAACTAGAGCGGGATGATGCACGTGTTGCAATGTGCCCCACTTGCCACAACCTCCTGCTGCAGTTGCTAGGGCATCGTGGATGCTCATGGGGAGCGAAGGGATGCAGCGCTCCTCGGCAGTGGGAGTGGGAAGCGAAGGGAGATGGCAGTAGGGGCGCGGGCGGTCCCGTGTGTGCGCGGAAAGTAGGGGAGCAGCGTTAGGTGCAGCAAGAAGTGCTTGGAGTGGCGGGGAGGGGAGGGGCGCGGGAAGCAAGAAGCATAGGGAGCGGCGCAGGTAGTCCCCTGCATGTGCGTGCAGCAGGCGTGGACATGTAGCAGGCGTGGGCAGTGGCGGAGGACGAAAAAAATTTAAGGTAGGGCGAAGTCGATAACATATATAGTAAAGTAATATCTCTCAAAATGGTTCATTAGACATTGTGATAGCGAAGCACAAAGTACAAGCATTTAGGATATAAAGAACTATAGAAAATACAAGTAAAATCAACTAACCATGTGACGATGAAGCTTCAATCACGCCTAGGCGGCCTAGGCAATTGCATTTGCCTATCTTTCTTGTTTTGAAATGTATTCTTGATCTTCTCAAGATCAATTCCTTTGAATATTTCTCGCTCAATGTAGCACACCATTAAGTAATTGAGCCAATCATCAGACATCTTATTGCGCAATTCTGTTTTGATAATCTTCATAGCTGAAAAGACCCTTTCAACTGATGTCGTCGCTACCGGTAGTATCAATGCCAACTCAATTAGACGATAAACTGATGGGAAAACAGTATGTCTATCAAGTTCAACCATTTTTGCAGCTAGACTTGCCAGATCATGACAATCTCTAAACTCCTCAATTCTTCTCACATGAATAATAAATAACTCAAGTTGATCTTTTATACCCTTCTTTTCGAAATAGGAGAAATCACCAGAATATATCTCAGTAAGCCGAGCAAGCTTGTGCACATCAAATTTAGAGAATGAATCTCTCGGGTTAAGACAAGAAAAGCAAACAAGCAACTCTGAAGATACCTCATTAAACCGATGATCAAACTCTGTGGTAATAGCATCTATAACAGCATAGAAGATATCAACACGAAAATAATGGTCTTGAGTGATGTTGTTCTTGCCCCCTTTTCTTGATCTTTCAAATCTTGGTACTGCTTCATTCATATTTGGTATTGGGATATCATTTTCACTGCAAAATTTTGTGGCTTCCTGTAATAGTGGCTCCCAACCATCATTCCTCAAATTCATCGAACGTGTTTTCACATCAATAACCAAAGACATGGCTTGAACAATATTTTGATCCTTCCTTTGCAAGATAAGAGAGAGCTCATTTGTGATGCGCAAGATTTGCAACATCATCTTCATGATGAACACAAAGCTAAAAGACTCCATGATTTCCACTAAACCTCCTGCCCTACTTGGATTACGCTCATCTTGATACACAATTTGTAGAACTTCAATTACTAAATCCCACATTGATTCAATACGAAGTAATGTCTTGTAATGAGAACCCCATCTTGTATCTCCGGGTCTAGCCAAGGATGTTGCTTGATGTTTCCCTCTTCCTGTGGAAATCTCTCCACTGCTCAACTTGCCTAAAAGAATCCTGCGCTGCTTATCTAGCAGTAAATCCTTCCTCTTGCAAGATGAAGTAGTGGTGTTCACAATCAAGGCCACATAATCAAAGAAATCCTCCATAGATGAACAACATCTTGAGATGGAAACAACTAAAAACTGCAATTGATGAGCAAAGCAATGGACATAGAAAGCATATGGGTTCTCATCACGAATAAGCTTCTGAAGGCCATTAAATTCTCCTCTCATATTAGAAGCACCATCATACCCTTGCCCTCGTAGATTTGCAATGTGTAACCCATGCTCACCAAGTACTTCAACAACTGCTGTCTTCAGTGCTTCTGAGGTTGTCTCCTTAACATGCTTAATACCTAAAAATCTTTCAATCACTTTTCCTTTCTTGTTCACAAACCTACAACATAGATATTATAATTTGATTAGCTAATTTTAACATTAACAATTATATAATCAATTACAATAACAATTAACATTATATAATCAATTACTTACCTCACAACCACAGCCATTTGTTCTTTGACAGATATATCACGCGATTCGTCTATAAGAATGGAGAAAAGACAACCCGCCATCTCTTCCTTTATTGCTTTGGTGACCTCAATTGCACAACACTCTGCAAGTTCTTTTTAAATTGTTGGGGAAGTCATCTTGGCATTTTTGGGACATGTCTCATCAAATGCAAGCCTCACTTGTTCATTCCTTTCTTTATACCAATCAAGAAACTCTAGAAAATTCCCCTTATTCAAAGAAGCAAGGGACTCATCGTGTCCACGGAATGGTTCACCTTGCAATGTGAGCAAACTCACAATACCCAATGATGTATCCAACCGAGTTTCATATTTGATTAGTGCATCTTTTGTATGTTTGTCAACCTTATGTTTCACACTTGTTCTTTGATTTTTGAAATCTTCATATGTTGTCCTACACTGATTGTGGATTTTTCCATCATGTTTTGGAAGCGCCAAATATGCATTCTTCCAATTGTTAAACCCCAATGTTGTAAAGACATCATATCCAAATTTGTCATCGATTCGATCACGCTTGAAAAGATAACAATGAAAACAATAGGCCCTATCCTTCTCCACACTGTATTCAAGCCAAGGATGTTGCTTGAACCAACTTTTCTGAAAGCATCTTTTCTTATTTGTTTTAGGGAAATTATAACCAATTGGTTGAGTCGGACCCTTATCTATGAAAGCCCTTCTAACTTCGGATCTAATGTTGATAGAAAATTGATCAATCGGTATACGAAGCCCCGCATCAGTGATAACGTGATCCGGATTGAACTGAGTTATAATACCTTCCCCATCAGTTTCAATCTCCTCTTCATCTTGTAATCCTGCCATTTCATTTTCCATCTCCTCTTCAACTGCAGCGACAGCTTGTTCATACTCATCTAAGTCACAGTCAAAGTCATCTTCCATATTAATATTTTATAATTCCCTGTGTTTCAAAATCAATCAAAGCAAATTAATTTGAAAACCAAATGATTGAATAATAACAATGGGAAAACAAAAAAGTATCAGAGAGTTGGATGACTTACTGCGTATGTGCTGAGATGCGACCTGCGTCCTGCGACTGCGAACTGTCAGTGCGACAGTGCCGAAGGCTTCGTCTCAACGTCGGTGATCGCCGGCTTGCTGTTGCTGCCCGCACCGCATCCGAGACCGAGAAGCGAAGTCACGAACTGCCGTCTGCCGAACTGGCGAGCCGCGATAGGAATTTGGAGCGACCGGCGGCGGAAGGCAAAGCCGCAAAGGGGTCGTCCTTACGCAGTTACGCTAGAAAATGAAAGGGCTAGCTAATGTGCTTGCGCGGCCCACAAGCACAAGCCCACAAGGCAAGCGTCAAGGCCCAAAAGGCAAAGGCCAACTAATGAAGTGAACGGTTCAGACGTTCAGTCATCTTCCTCGTGCGGACATTCAGAGTTTGTTCGATAGGACGATAGTAGCAGCCAGCGGACCTTCAACCTAGAATCCATGGCAGCCGGATCAACTTGGGGTGGGTATCCGCGTGGAGCCAAGGTAGGGCGAGCGCCCTACCTTGCCCTAGCGAGCCCTCCGCCCCTGGGCGTGGGTGTTCGAACGCTCACGTTCGTCCAGACGTTCGGACGCTAATACTGCTCTTTTTCTTTTCCTTCGCTGGCCTTGGTCATGAGTCTCTTCTTCGTCCTTGCAGCCATTTGGATTGCAAGGCAGATTGCACATGCTGCATGCACACGATTGTCATTGGCAATTTGGCATACAAATCCAAAGCATGGGCGCTTGTAATGACGGGATTGGGACATTGGGTCACTTGGATGCATGGGGAATGGGGATAAGATGGATGTTACACTACAACATCGGATGCCGAGCAACTGAAATATGGCTAGAGGCTTGGGATAGAAACGGCATGGTGTGATGCAGGTGGAGTAAATACTCGCTCGTGACAACACCTGTAAAATATTATCACAAAACCCGTCCTACATCCTGTGAGTAATTTTGCACCCATGTCCACGGGTTCGGACACCCATCGGATGTGTTAATTTCACAAGTAATATATCATCATGGTTGCATTAATAAGTATACAAAGTTGAAAACAAGCAAATTTGTCATCTATGTATCGCGCACCTAGTCATCTACGTACCATATAGGTGTCATGTAATTATACAAGTTTTTGAAATGGACTAACAATTTAATGCTTAGGTTCCAAACATATTGTTAACAACTTGATATGGGAACTTAGTTGCATGAGATGTTTTTTATATTTTGGGCCCCAATAGGCACCCTGCAGGTGCGGTTTAACATCCGCACCCACCCCTTATTCATTTTGAGCCCTGGCCCGATGAGACCCACGGGAGCAATTTGGCACCCGCACCCACACCCTAGCGAATGTGGCATCTGCGGGTCCAACTGTCATCCCTAAATATGGCTAATTGGTTTCATTAGATTCAATAATTATATGCCTTTCTTTCATGATGTTTTGAAGGATTGGAGCTTTTTAATGACCTGTTTGTGTCGCCTAGTTTTTTCTCCGGTTCCCTTCATTTACATTTCATGGAGATAGGAAATATAGAAAAGGAAAACTTTCTATTGCCATGATTTGCACTTTGAGCCTTTTTTGCTCTGCCACTCTTGTCTTCCTCCACTCATGGTCTATGTCGTCATCTTCCTCCCCACACCTGCCACCCTTCTTCCCCACACTCATCGAGATCCGCCCCACCATCGTTGTGCTGCACTCCACCCCCACCGATGCCATGGTGCCCCTCTCCATCGCATGCGCCTCCTTCCTCACGCTCGCATGGCTTGCCCTCTCCTCTTCATTTGCCACTAGCCCACTACCGGAGATTGAGCTATTTTGGAAGCTCTACCAAACAAGACCATCACTAAGAGTCTAGAGCGTGAGCGAGCATGAGCAATGAGGAGTAGAAGTATGAGCAGCGGTGAATTGATTGGAAACGCTACCAAACTAGATCTTAGCAGCATTATGTCATTCTCAATGGAGTTTCATCAGAATTTGTATTTCATAAGCTGTCACACAAGCATTTTCGAAGACATAGCAACGTTGCTAAAGAAGAGAGAGAAGAAATGGTTTTGATGGGATTGAAACTCTCTTGACACGATTACTAACTTCTTATAAGTCATGAAATTAAATGTTTTTTTGTGAAAATTTTAATTAAATGTTTATGAAATAACCATAGAATGAAACTTTCTTCCGTGTTCCATTTATTTTATATGAGATTACCAGTTTTGAAAACAACGTCATGAAATTCCTCACTGAGACTAGCGTAGAGGCTGGGTTGTTCCAATGCTAAAATTTAATGATTGTATGTAATATTTGTTATTCCAGCTATGAAAGTCATTTATTTCGTGGTACTTCAGATTATTATTGGCTTCCTGTCGAAAAAGTTAATTGTTCCAATCCGTGGTATATTTAGGATTGTTAGGGCAATCCCAATGAGATATTAATGATAGTTTCTATTCCTATTAACTACCTTGCCAACTAAGAAAAAGCTAATGTCGAAATCTAATTAATAAAAAAAGAGAAAAAAATATGATGAAACCGTTTCTCAGGAGAGAAACGAAGTCCTCGCGACGACCGATGCGGGAAGAAACCGCAACTTTGGCGCTGGGAAGAAACCAGCGATTTCTGCGCGCTCGCGCTGGCTCCTCCGTGCTCGTTGTCTCGCCGTCCGTCCAGGCCGCGGTTGTCGCGCCGCCGTCCGCCCAGACTGCGCTTGCCGCGACGCCGCGCCGCCCAGGCCGCCTCACCGCGCCACTGTCCGCCCGGCTGCGCTTGCCGAGCCGCCGTCAGCCCAGGCCTGGGCCGGCCGAAGGACGTGGCGTATACGCTGTTGCCCAACATATGTGCTACTACGAGTTCATCAAGGTGAAGGACGTCGAGGAGTTTCGGGACGGGAAGGTGGTGGACCTTGTCGACGTTGAGGTCGGAGGCTACTACGAGCTCGTTGTCACCACGTTCACAGGTGAGCCACCGCGTGCACATGCATCTCTATCCACATGCTGCGTGCACATGCTGAGGAAGGAGAGAAGATGGTAGTCAGAGGAGGAAGAAGATAGAGTTGGGAGAGAGAAAAGATAGAAAAAAAGGCAACATTTATTAGACCAAGACACTTGTACTGTGGAGAGTAATTTCTATGAATGATTTTTTTTTATGTGGCCAATATGAAAATCGTGCATAGTTTGTACCATTGGGACCGCCCTTACATAAGCGTAATGTATTATTTCACATTAAATTTCTTTTGTCCCGATATGAAATTAAAGTCCATTTCTCTAATGTTTTGGATTGTGTCAGCCTGGCAGGTGTGAAGATGATTGATGAAATAAATTCCTAACCCATTAACTGGGCCAAAACTTCGCCCATGGGCTGCAGTCGGACTTGTACGTTATCGATAAAGCCGTGAGGAGAAAAGGATAAATTAAAAGAGTTGCGTTCCTCTATAGCCCTATTGAACAATGGAAGTACAGCAACGATGATTACATTCGCAATCACACATGCACGTCATAAATAAACTAATAAGAATGCCAAAGAACATATCACCATTATTTACACACTGATGACAGGAATAGCCGAATAGCATATATATAATAATCATGCATAAACCATATATATACAAAGATAATAGTATGATACATACAGGCGTGCACTAAACATGCATGCGCAAATGCATACTCCAAGAACACTCAGTAATCATCGTATAAATAAGCTGTCCCAAATAATATATAAACCCTGCTGGCGGCTCTCGAATGAAATGAAACCATCAATTGATCAATCAATCTTTCCTAAAGATCCTGACGTTCTTCCAGCGCGACTCCATGCAGCTGGAGGCGTGCCTCTGCGCGTACACGCCGAACTTGAAGCAGTGCGAATCGCCGCCGCGGCCCGGCGCCCGCAGCTTCTCGACGCCGTCGACGTACACGGTGACCGTGGACGAGCCCACGTCGTGCACCACGTTGAGCCGGAACCAGCGGTCGTAGATGCCGTCCTCCACCACCTGCCGGTCGTAGTACCGCAGCGCACCGTCGTAGACATGCAGCATCAGCGTCGTGGCGTGGGCGCCGGCGCCGAACACCTGCATGAATGCATGATGGACACCCCCGTCGTGCCGGAGGGCACGTAGCCGTAGCCCTCGAACTGCCACACCCCAGAAGAGTAGTCCTAGCCCGAGAAAGTAGAAACAGATGAAAACACCCAACCAAAATCTTCTTGTGCTGTGCAGTGCTAATCTACGCGACAAGAGGTAACTAGTTATCACACAGAGTATAGGTGATTAGATGTCATCATCATCTTTGAATTTTACCGTCATCCTGATCTCCGTTCTGGGGCTGGTGTGGCTATTGCGCTCGTGGGGCTTGTCGGAGGACAGCACCCACAGCTGCCGGACGCCGCCGTGGAAGCTGTACCGGTCGCCGCTCGGCACGTCGTAGGGGCGCTGCAGCTCGAAGTAGCTCTCAGTAAGCTTCACCTCCGTGAACCCCACCGTCGGGTCGCCACCGCGGACAGGGGCCTTTGCGGCACGTGAAGCCGCCGCCGGCGACGGCGGCGCCAACAAGGCTACTGCAACCATGCAGACACAAACACAGCTGGCAAGCCAAGGGAGAGGGAGGAGAGCGTGAGAAGCCATCGGCATATGCAGCTGACGTGACAGTTGCCTCTGCTGCAGCTCTTCTAAGCTGGCCTTTGTGATCTGAGACTGAGGATCTGCAACTAAGGATCATGTGGCTTAAATACAAGAAGGCCCTGGGGATCTTACTAAACTGGGAGAGAGGTAGATATGGACAGGTTTGTTCCTATAGAAAATTGCAGCTTTGCATTGTTAGATTGATCTCCACCAGTTGGCCTAATGGTCAATTGGGACCTTGATTTGTGCCCTGATCGGGGGCGCCCAACCGTTCTTCTGGCTGATGGCCCCCCGTCGCGCAGCGCTATAAAGAGGAAGGTGGGGGCCGGGGCGCAATACACGAGGTTCATCGCAGCCGCCAGCGCCCCACCGAGGTTCCTAGCCCTAGTCTAATCTAGAAGGGCGCGCTGTGAGCGATGAGAAGCACCACTGCCTTCACCACCGCCTCTGCACAGTGTCGGACGTCCACACTGCCGCCTTGACGCCACTGGAGCGCTACCCCATCGCCGACCTTATCATCAACACGTCGCGGCCACCTTGTTGATGGCGTGACCGCCGCGACTGCCTTTTGGTGAGGTATATCAGCAAGTCATCCCATCTAAGCCAAGTTTTACCTACTAGATCTGCACATAGAGGTCCAGTAAATCCTATCATTGGTATCAGAGCCAGGTTCTAGTGTGTAGATCTAGTCTTTGGGGTAGAAATCACGAAGATATTCAGAAGGAGGTGGTTTGAATCGGATTGAAACCCCAAATCCGAAACCCTAACCCTAACCCTAACCCTAGAAAGTAAAGACAGAGAAGGGGAGGACGTACCCGGTTCTTCCCGCCGCCGTCACCACCGTAGGGTTAAGGTTAGGGTTTCGTGCGGGAAGAAACCCGCCGTCGCGCGGGCAGAACAGGCCAAGCCGCCGCTCGACGCTGGGTCGCCGGGGCGCGGGCTTAGGGCACCGACACAGGACCGCTCGACGGCGGCGCGCTCACCCACTAGGGAGCGCGCGCTTCGGCGAGGGAACCCATCGCGGCACCGCACTCTTCTTCTCCGACGTCTGTTGCACTGAGGAGAAAGGGGAGGAGCTAGGTAAAAGCATCTAGGCCCCTAGTTGTGTTTCGGTGATTAATGACGACACGAGATTACTATGACTAACGTGTGTTTTGCAGAGGCAATTTGAGTTAGGTCATGGTAATGGAAATTGATTGGGCAATCATGGTTGTCATGCCCCTATCGATGGAAATCGTTTCGGTTTTCAAAGAATGGACGATAAGGTTAAGGACGGACTAGTTCTAAGTGTCGTTTGGCGTTAGAGAGACACTTAGAGTAGTTTAGGACTTTGTTTTTCCTTTAGCCATACTATTAAGGGGGGTATGGACTAGTAGCTTGACCTAGGTAAGTCTAATGGATTAGGTGTGGTGCACACGTGTCAAACTTAGCACTAGGTAGCTCAAGAATAGCCCTAAGATCGATAGAAGTAAACTTCATTCTCGAAGGATTTCGAATTAGAAGTGAATGAAGGGTCAAATGACTGATCGGACATAGGTTTGGTTGTGACCGGACGCAGCTTGAAGAGTTCGGTCAGTTCATTTGATCTGCAACTACAGTCATGTACTGACCGAACGCTAAATAGTACATGACCGGACGCTAGGGTGTCTACGTCCGATCAACATCAGAGAGCATCCATAGGGGCATTTTGGTGACCGAACACGTTCAGTGGGTGATGACCGGACGCAGGTCAGAGTCCGGTCAGAGCTAACGGCTCTCTATGACACAGTGATATGTACTACTAACCGGAGCGTCTGGTTACCCTGACCAGCGCTTCTGGTCACCCCGAAACTTGCTGAGTTGGCCTCCAACCATTATGTTTTGAATGAGGAGGTATAAATACTTATCCCACTCATTCATGGGAGGTCACTTGCCCAATTGTTCAGCTGTGAAATGTCTTTGGAGTGCAAGGGCGAGCAAGAGCCTAGTGTGGTGATTGATAGTTGATAATCCAAGATTAAGGACCTCACTAGTGCATAGGGAGTAGCAAGTGTGCATCCACTTTTCTTATTATGCTTGTCTTGGTCAAGTGAGAGTTTGTGCTTATTACTCTTGGTGATCGCCATCACTTAGACGGCTCGGTGGTGGTTGGGAGCTTGGTGATCATCCGATAGAGCTTGTGGATGACCTAAGTCATGTTGTGAGCGGTTGTGGGCGATTCACCATGACGGAGTGTCAAAGAATCAGCCCGTAGAGAGCACTTGATCCTTGCGTGGATCAAGGAGGAGCTACACCCTTATGTGGGTGCTCCAACGAGGACTAGTGGGGAGTGGCAACTCTCCGATACCTCAGAAAAACATCGTCGTGTTCCTGTCCCTCTCTTTATTTTGAGCATTTACATTCGAGCAATTTATTTCATGTCTTTACATTCCTATAATTGCCATGCTAGAGTAGGATTGGAATCTAGGGTGCAAAACTTTTGTACGGCAGAACAATAGAAACACATTCTAGACACAAGGGGTGAAATGGGCTAAGTGCAGGGCTTAATTATTGCAAAAAAAATAGAATTAGCCCAATTCACCCCTCCTTTTAGGCATCTTGATCCTTTCAATTGGTATCAAAGCCTCGTGGTCCCTAAATTAGACTTAACCGTCTAGAGCAAGATGTCCCACGGGGATAGACCCCCTCCTATCTTTGAGGGAGATGATTTTTCTTATTGGAAAATTCACATGGTGGTATACCTAGAGGCTTTAGATGTTGGAGTTCTTAGAGCCGCCTCACAAGGCTTTCCAAAACCTAAGGATCCCGCCAACCTTCAAGGCGATGAGGTTACCTACAAGAAGTGGAATGCAAAGGCTAGAAACACCCTCTTTAGAGGCCTTTACAAGGATGTCTTTAACCGTGTGCGGAACCACAAAGACGCCCATGCACTATAGTCGGACATTTGTGCGCTCCATGAGAGAACCAAGAGTGAGCGTGAGGAACGCTTTCACCTTGTGATGAAAAAGCTTAATTCATTTGAGATGCTTCCTAGAGAAAGTGCCAATGAGATGTATTCACGCTTGAATGTTCTTGTAGAGGAAGTCAATGGGCTTGGACTCACACAAATGCAACCATCCGATGTTGTGAGAAAGATCTTGAGTGTCCTCCCCATTGACAAGTATGGGCATATTGTGATGGTGCTTCATCAAGGTGATCTTTCCACCGCTACACCAACTCAAATATTGGGAAAGATCAATGCACATGCACATCACTCCACAAGATGGCTCTTCTTCCACCAAGAAGAAAGATTTGGCATTCAAGGCTAGCTAAGAGAAGAGGGGCAAAGCAAGAGTTGATCATGATAGCTCAAGTGATGATGAGATTGATGATGCAAGTCTTGCTCTCATGGTGAGAAGAATCGCCAAGATGCTCAAGAAGCTAAACAAGAATGGTGTCAAGTTTGATGGTGTGGCAAAACCACCTAATCTAATGCATCCCAGGAGTACTTGTCTTCCATTAGACACTAAGTGCTCAAGGGAGGACACTAAATTACGCAGTTCCATTGAGCACACCCCAAGAGAGAACCAAAAAATCCACATTTTTCCATCAGGATCACAAATGAGAGAATAAAGCTTACAACATTTTAGCCATTTCTTACATCACTTTTCATGCAACATCAGAGTATAATATTTATTGTTTATAGTAGCGGAATATGATCATGTTATCAGAGTTATGAACAATTTAATTTAACAGCGAAATATAAACATGTGATCAGAGTTACAGTGGAAATAAATACCTATTCATGACATGATGAAGCGTTGATATATAAACTATGACAATAGATTATAAAACTTCTATTTATAAAAACATTTAGTGAGAGTTATAAATAAAACTATGATCGCAGCGTAAAGGAATTCTCTCTAAGCCCACCAGGAGCTATCCCCACACAAGAGTCAGCTCTAGCATCCACATGTCACCTACAACAGGGGGAAATAAAAACCTGAGTACTCAATTGTACTCAGCAAGACTTACCCGATAGGAGAAAAGAAAAGACTCCAAGGATATGCAAGGCTATCTGGCTTGTGGGTTTATTGCATCTGCAGGAGCATTACTAAACGTGCGTCCTTATATTCAATTTTATTAGCATTCAGCATTAGTTCATTAACTAACCATTCTATGTAAGCACCTGTGCTACTTCCAAGCAGGTGGTAAATAATCAGAACCATTTTACCATCTTTTATATTCCAGTTCTTACTACGGTGCTAGATTATAGACAAGTCATACCGGATCACCCGACGATTCACGAACCAATGTATCCTAGCTAGGTACCCTGAAACACATGCCCCGCTTGTACCCTAGGCACAAGCAAGACCAACCCACTACCCTCCTATCACGGGGTACAGGTTCCCATCCAAACTTGGACTCTAAGCCCCCGCTCCTAAGTCCCGGACTCAGTGCGGTGCTTAGACCTCCACCATCCCGCATCCACTTAGTCGGTCTAGAAAGAGTCGGAACCCATGACAAGAGAGCAATGAGTCTTCCCACGCCCATACCCAAGTATATGTTCAGGATAATAAGTCTATGACCTGCCTAGAACCCAATGCAATGGCTGGTCCTTAACCGACATAGGCGGAACAAATTCAATCCGAGCCTCGCTCGAATGCCAAACCAAGTCTAGATCCAAAGTACCATTCCGCCCGGTCTCCAATTATTATTCATATATATATTCCAGGTGATAATAATATAGTAACAACAATAATATATTTCCTATCTCTCGCGAGTGATAGGCAATCACTCGACTTCTACCGGAGTCCTATGGCATAGCAATCTACACGATCCTGTCATACTAGTAAGACTCATAGGATAAAGATATATATATATATATATATATATATATATATATATATATATATATATATATGCAAGTGGGTTTCATTCAACTCCTTAAAACTTAATGCACAAACATAGTATAAAGTGCAGAAAATTAGGGGTTATGCACCGGGGCTTGCCTGGGTAACATATAACCAAAAGTTAGTATTCCATCTTTGTGTCCTGATCCCTGGCACCATCCTTTCAGCTACTCCGTTTGATACCATCGATCCACCGTCGCTCCTATTATGATATGTATTGATGCAAATGCAGGGATGGCGCAATCAATCAAAAGGCAACAACAATTCTTAAAATACGAGTGCACAAACCAAGCTAACAAGCTAACTCTTATGACTAATATATTAGCTAAGTATTAACTTCACTAAACGAAGCATCATTTTCATCAACAAGTACTAATTCTTACCAAATCAAGTCTTTTTTTTATTTATTAATGATTTAATATACTCAAAACTAGGGCACATTAACTAATCTAGTAAACTAATTATTATTGGGCAACAAAAATTACAGAGAATACCTGATAACACTTCTAACCGATTTATCCTGGAAATTCCTATAAGTTTATGTCTTAACAATATTAAGTATGTTAAAATAATTAGAGCAACCCTAAAAACATATAGAACCTATGCGAACAAAATACACTATTAGATAGATCCTGATTTTAGAAACTTAACAAAATTGGTTTGGCATTTTTGTGTTTTTCTACATTTTATTATCAATTTTACAAGATCACTGCTTTGGAACAAAACACAAAACCAGAAAGGAAAAGCTTCGTGGGCTCGGCCTTGCCTAGCACTGCCCACTCGGCCAGCCACTAGCCTAGCGGCTGGAGGCCCAGGCGGGGGCGGGGCGCGCGCACGGCCACAGGCCGTGGCCCATGGCGCGGTGAGCGCGGCGCGGGCATGAGCGGCCTAGGCGGGGCAGGCAGCGGCCCAGCAGCCGACCCACGCGGCCAAGGCAAGGCGGCGGCAGCACTTTTGCGAAGAGACCCCTAAGCTTTTCTCTATTCAACCCGCAGTACATCACACACTATGCATCACTATTTATATGAGTCATAGTTTTGCATTCGGAACCCTAAAAAGTTTCTATTCTATTTTCTCACCATTCTTCTTCTCTGCTCGTAATAGAGGAACAGAGGAAGGATGGCTCCGGCCGATTCCCACTGGAGGGGTGGCTGCCTGGCAACATAGGAGCAGTAGCAGACTCGGCCATGCTCGTGGGCGCCGGCGGCATGGCCCGGAGCGGTCTGAGGCACCCTGGCCACGCACACATGCGGGTAGCCGCTCGACGACAGTGGTACGGCCACAGCAGGGGCACTACAGGGCGCGACAGCGGAGGTGGAGCAGTGTAGGGCAACGCAGGGGCCACGATCAGGCCCAAACCAGGCCGCGGCGTGGACCGAGGTGGGGCATGACATGGCGGCCATGCACAGCCGCGGTAGGGAGGCGGCATGCCAGAACTTGGTGGGTGAGGATGGCCGGTGGCGGTGGAGAAGGCTGCAGGAGTAGCGAGGTGCTTGGCCCCACCCGAGGGGCTTCTCGGCTTGGCCTGAGGTAGGCCAGGTTGGCTTGCTAGCCACGGAAGCAGACGGCGGTAGTGTTGGCTGCGCCGGCGATGGCGGCTTCTGGCAGCAACACGGTCGGTGGAGGAGGCACTCAGGAGGGGCAGCGCTGTGGGGCTGCAGGACCAGCTGGGGCCGTGGGGGCTTGCGCGCGCTCGCGCGCTCTCGTGAGGGGCCGGGTGACGGGCGGGCATGGGCATGGTGGGTGCTATGGGGCACGGAAGAGAGAGCAGTAGAGGCAAGCTTGGAGGGAGGGAGAGCAAACTGCGGCTCAGCAACCTCTAGAAGGCAGAGGGCAGGGGCAATGTGGCATAGGCAGCAGCTGTGGCACCATCGAGCTCGGTCCTTTCCTCAATAACGCACGAGTCATACTAGGTAAGGTAGGTGAGATGAGTGGTTAAGAGCGAGCACTGCAGTGACCGAACGGCAACGGACAGATAGCATTACGGTCGACAGCAGCTACGCACGAGTTTTAAAGTGAATGAAAAACTGCTAACGATCATGATTGAGATCCAACTAATTCCACGACTCTAAAGTTGATCTTATCAGCTATCTAACGGAGCAATCCGCACAACAAAAGGACCACTCAAGAGGAAGATGCATGTTTGCCATGATGAGTTCGTCTTCGAAGTTTTGGTTCGCGACAGAGCGTTGACTCAGAACTCGCAGCGCGTTCGAATGAACTTAGGCAAAAAATTTCCAAGATCCATGTGACACTCAACATGACTATAACCTACACCATCCTCAAGTGCTCTCCTTGGTGCAAATCACTAAATAAAAACATGGAACTAGTGTTTAACTAAATTTTCTGAAATTAATTGCCAAAATAGCATTGTCTACTATCATTTCATACTTAAAAGAATTCAAGGTTTCAGTTAGAACTAACATTCCTAAGCACTTTGCCGTAATTATTGCAAGGTCTAAACCTCGACGATTTCAACTAACAAACATAGCATGACATAGCCCATACTCCGTACTAACCCACAGGAGCAAAACATTTGAATGCCTCTTAATTATTTTGCTTAATATAAATAGTCAAAAAAGCATCCTAACTATAATTTCAGCTTCCTGCCGATTCACGAAAGGTCTAGTTTAAATGTCGGATTTGATTTCTGAACTATCAGATATACTATTGAACAACTTTTATTCACCAAAACAAGAGTTGCATTTTCATCTATTAAACTTGCGCTCCAAGTTTTATTCAAGTACTAAATACAAGTTATATCTTATTTTGTTTATAAAAATTACTTTCATGCCAATGTTTAAAACTACTTATTCTACTCTTCGCGTTAGGATTTTCCATTAACACATATAGACATTTACGTAACTAACTCGCTATATTTATAGATCTATCTCTCATGCCATAATCTCAGTGCTAAGCGAGCTCGTAACACCAGAGGTGTTACAGATGACAAGAAGAAGAAATTCTTCACTAGTAGTAGAAGGAAGCCCATCTCCGAAATGGATTGCTATAATTATGGAGAACTTGGTCATCTAGCTCATCAATGCCCCAAATCCAAGAAAGACAAGTACAAGAAGAAGTACAAGGGCAAGAAAGATGACACAAGTGATGAAGATGATGATGAGAAGAAGAACAAGCCATACAAGAAGAAGGATGGCAAGAAGAAGAAGAATGGCAAGGCATACAGTGTTGGTGATTGGCTCACGGACATTGAATCATCAAGTGGCTCATCCGATGATGAAAGTGAGAATGAGAAGGAGAAGGTGGCCGCTCTTGTGATTGATTCTTCATTATTTTCACCGACACCACCGCCATCATCCTCTACACACCTATGCCTTATGGCCAAGGGTGAACGAAAGATACAAAATGATGATGATAGTAGTGGTGATGATAATGCTAGCAATGATGAAAGTGGTAGTGATAGTGATGAAGAATTTGAATCACCTTCTTATGATGATCTTGTCAAGTTGTTAAACCAATACACTAAAATCATTAGAAAGACAAGAGCTAAAAATGAAAAGCTAGAACTTGAGAAGGACTCACTCTTAACAAAATATGACATAGCCGAAAAAGCTAGTGTTGAGCTTAGAGAAGAAAATAAAATTGTGTTATCCAAACTCAAGGAGCTCAAAACCTCTAAAAAGGAGCTTAGAGAAAAACATGATAAACTTGAGGGGATACATAATGAGCTAACCACTAGTTACAATTTGCTAAAAGAAGAGTACACCAATCTCAAGATTAATCATGACAATCTTGTTCTTTCTCATGAGTTATTATCCAATGAGCCACATGATGCTACTAACAATGTTGTTAAGATTGATATAGCTACATCATGTGATGACTTGATTGTTGAGAGCATTGAGCAAGGTTCTAGTAGCAAATGCAAGAAAGTGGTTGAGTCCGACAACTATGATGATTATGTTAAGCTCAAGAATGAGAATGAAAAGCTCAAGAAAGATCTTGAAAAGCTATCAACCACCAACACAACTATGATAGAGAATCTTGACAAAGATTATGATATGGCTCTTGGGAATGAGATGCTTAAAGAAGAGAACAAGAGACTCAAGATGGAGAAAAATCATGATGAACTTAGAGAAGAAAACAAGAAGCTCAAGTTAGAGAAAGAGCATCTTAAGACTAGTTTGAGCAAGTTCACAAGAGGCCAATATCTCCAAAGTGAGCTACTCATGAACACCGTGATGAAGATGGATAGAAGCGGTATTGGGTACTTGGCAAATCAAGAGAAGAAAGCTCAAGCTCAACATCAACAACAATATAAGTCAAAGCCTAAGTCAAAGAGATGCTTTGAGTGTGGACAATAAGGTCACTTTGCTCATGGGTGTCAAACTCCACCACCACAACCCTTGCCCAAGCATGCTAGACCCTTTGCCTTCAATATTCACTACATGCTTAGAAAGGATTCTAGTGAAAAGATGAAAGTCATGTTATTAGGTCCACCCAACAAGAATAGGCCTAAGCAAATTTGGGTTGCAAAGTCACTAGTTGAGAAAGTCAAGGGCCCCCATCAAGTTTTGGTCCCTAAACAACAAGCTTGATCTCTTGTGTGTAGGTGAACTATAAGACCGGTGGAAGTCATTGGGTTATTGATAGTGGTTGCACTCAACATATGATCGGTGATCCTCGTATGTTCACCTCACTAGATGAAGAAGTAGATGTCAAGAAAGAATTACATTTGGTGATAATTCAAAGGGCAAAGTTCAAAGATTGGGCAAAGTTGCAATATCAAATGATCATTCAATAACAAATATGCTATATGTTGCTTCATTGAGTTTCAACTTGCTATTCGTTGGTCAATTGTGTGATCTTGGCTTTCAATGTTTGTTTACTGAGAAGGAAGTGGTTGTGTCAAAGAAAGATGATGATCAAGTTATATTCAAGGGTTTTAGATACAACAACCTACATCTAGTGGATTTCACACAAACTTGAAGACATGCTTATTCACCAAAACATCACTTGGGTGGCTATGGTATAGAAGACTTGCACATGTTGGGATGAGCTCACTCAAGAAAATGAAGAATAAATTGGTGAGAGGTTTGAAGGATGTGAAATTTGAGAAGGACAAGCTTTGTAGTGCATGTCAAGCCGGCAAGCAAGTTGCAAACACTCATCTAACAAAAGCTTACATGTCAACAACAAGAATGCTAGAGCTTCTTCATATGAATCTATTTGGACCAATAACTTACAAGAGTTTGGGAGGCAATCTCTATTGTCTTGTGATAGTTGATGACTACTCTAGATATACTTGGGTGTTCTTCCTTCATGACAAGACCGAAGTGGCCGTATGTTCCAAGAAGTTTGCCAAGAGAGCACAAAATGAATTTGAAGTGAAGCTCAAAAAGATAAGAAGTGACAATGGAAAAGAATTTGACAACACAAACATTGAAGCATATTGTGATGAAGTAGGGATCAAGCATGATGTCTCCGCAACATACACTACTCAACAAAATGGTGTAGTAGAGAGAAAGAACTGAACACTTATCACCCTTGCAAGAACAATGCTTGATGAGTACAATACACCTGAAGCTATCAACACCGCATGTTATGCATCCAATCACCTATTTCTTCAAAAGTTTCTTAGCAAAATCCCTTATGAGTTGCTCAATGGGAAGAAGCTGGACGTATCATTCTTTCGGGTGTTTGGTTGCAAATGCTACATCTACAAAAAGCGGCAACACCTAGGGAAGTTCCAAAGACGTTGTGATATTGGTTTTCTTATTGGTTACTCGTCAAAGTCTAAAGCATATCGAGTAGTTAATCATGCCACCGGCTTTGTTGAAGAAACATATGATGTGGAATTTGATGAATCTAATGGCTCCTAATGAGCACATGAGAATCTTGAGGATGTAGGTGATGAACCATTGAGGGAGGCCATGAAGAACATTCCAGTTGGAGTCATCAAGCCCAAAGATGATGAAGATGATGTACAAGTGATTGATCCACCCTCTTCATCAAATGTGCCACAAGATGATAACAAAGATAGGAGAGTAGAAAATGAAGATACTCATATCTTCCATGATCAAATGGTGGCACAAGCTCAAGATGTTGATGCTCCACAACCTCCCCCTCAAGTGGTTGATAGAAGAAATTCACCCCTACTACAAGCACATCCACAAGATCTCATCATAGGGAGTCCTTCAAAGGGTGTAATGACTTGCTCTCAAAAACTTGCTTCATTTATTAAACATCACTCATTTGTTTCTTGCATTTAGCCTAAAAATGTAGAAGAAGCTCTTCAAGATCTAGATTGGATAAATGCCATGCATGAAGAGTTGAACAACTTCACCTGAAATGAAGTTTGGACACTTGAAGAGCGACCACAAGATGCAAGAGTCATTGAAACAAAGTGGGTGTCCCGCAACAAACAAGATGATAAAGGCATCATTGTGAGGAACAAGGCAAGGCTAGTTGCAAAGAGGTTCTCCCAAGTTGAAGGGTTGGATTTTGGAGAGACCTTTGCACCGGTTGCAAGACTTGAAGCCATTCGTATCCCTCTTGCATATGCATCCCATCATGAAATGAAATTATATCAAATGGATGTTAAAAGTGCATTTTTAAATGGTTTCATAAATGAACTAGTCTATGTTGATCAACCTCCCAGGTTTGAAGACCCTAGATATCCTAATCATGTCTATAGGTTGTCCAAGGCGCTATATGGGCTTAAGCAAGCCCCAAGAGCTTGGTATGAGTGCCTTCGGGATTTCCTCATTAAGAAGGGCTTCACCATTGGGAAGGTCGATACCACACTATTCACCAAGAAGCTTAATGGAGAGATCTTTATTTGTCAAGTATATATTGATGATATCATATTTGGCTCATCAAATGAACACTATTGCAAAGAGTTTAGTGAATTGATGTCAAAGGAGTTTGAGATGTCTATGATTGGAGAGCTTACATTCTTTCTTGGTTTTCAAGTCAAGCAAATGAGAGGGGATTTTCATCTCTCAAGAAAAATATACCAAGGACCTTCTCAAGAGGTTCTAAATGGATGAATGTAAGCCAATCAAGACACCAATGCCATCTAATGGACATTTCGACCTAGATGAGGGAGGTAAATCGGTTGATCAAACTCTCTACCATTCTATGATTGGTAGTTTATTATATTTGACCGCATCTAGGTCCGACATCATGTTTAGTGTGTGTATGTGTGCTAGATTTCAAGCTAATCCTAAGAAGGCTCACATGGTTACTGTTAAAAGAATCCTTAGGTACCTTAAGCACACACCAAGCATTGGTCTTTGATATCCCAAAGGAGCTAGATTCCAACTAGTTGGCTATTCTGATTCAGATTATGCCGGTTGCAAAATTGATAGAAAAAGCACATCCGGAGGGTGCCATTTGCTTGATAGATCACTAGTGTCTTGGACCTCCAAGAACCAAAATAGTGTGGCATTGTCCACCGCCGAGGCGGAGTACATTGCCACGGGTGCTTGTTGTCACAAATTCTTTACATGAAGCAAACTCTTCTAGACTATGGTGTAGTTCTAGAAAACGTACCTCTCTTGTGTGACAATAGGAGTGTGGTAAAGCTTGCTAATAATCCGGTTCAACACTCTCGCACCAAGCACATAGATATCTGCCATCATTTTCCTAGAGATCATGTTGCTAAAAATGATATATCACTAGAAGGTGTAAGGACCGAGGAGTGAGCTCAATGTGCTTGACCTTAGTAACTTCAATAAAAAATGAGCTTGTGTTGTCCCTTGCATTGCATTGTAATATAAAACATATTTAATTTTTAGTAATGCACTTATCTCTTATCTAACATGGTTAAGATAACCACCAAAAATCATGTGTGGCCACATGTTGCTCCTCGCCCTTTTGTTGCCTATTTTCCTAAAAAGAATTATAGCCGAAGGTAAATTATTTTAAAATTTTTTGAGGGTTTGAAGAAAGTCTCTCATATCAGTCCCAATTTGTGTTTCTTTTTTGTCTTATTGAAGTTGGGACTCGATTGGGAAAAAGCAGCGCGCAGGATCGCAGCAGAACAGAAGCTGAAGAGTAACCGGACGTGGCACCGGACTCTACTACCGAGCGTCCGGTCAGTACTTCTAAGGAACTGCTGCTAAAGGAGGACCAGACGCTGAACAATATTTGCCCAGCGTCTGGTGTGATGTGCCTCCATGTCCGATCATGTGCGTGTTGATTCTCGAGAACGATCAAACTCTGTGGCATGTCTGGAAACGTGTCATCGGACGCGTCCGATCGCCATTTGGGTGTTTCTAGACCTCTCTGTACTCGATCGGACTCTGGTTTGCTGCATCCGGTCATTTTCATCGGTGTGTCTGGTCGCTTCAACTTGTGTGGATTAGATCCATTTCTTCTATAACTGTCACGAGGGGGCCCTCATTTATATCACTGTGTCTGTGCCACCTTGCCCTCACCGTGCCAGCATCTCCGCCGCCGCACCCACGCTAGCGACTCCACCACTGAGCCTTCTCGCGCTCTCTGCACTGGCACCCTTCTTGCGCTCCTAGTCCTGCTCTCGCTGCGCCTCATCATGCCTGCCTGGTGCTCGCCACCACCACCAGTGTTTCCTTCTCGCCTTGACTCGTCGGCATCTTAGCTCCCTCTGGCGACCTCACACATCTTTCTCTTGGCGTCCTGTGCTTTGGTGATTCTCTTGGTCGGCTACCATTCCTCTTGACATCCAGCGCCATGCACTGGCATTTCCGTGACCTACAACACCCCTATCTTGTTCTGGTTGCCTTGATTCATGGTGCCCCTGCGTTTGTTAGTGACTTACCTTTTCATAGGGATTCCTCTTGTTCTAAGGTAGTAAGCCAAATTCATTCTATTCGTACCTCACTGCTTGCTTCTAATTAGGATCTTGCTCATCTCTAGAATATAATGTGATCCTTATATGTATTCCATCTATTTCTATCCATGCAGTGCGATGGTTCATTTAAGGTTACTTAGCAGCTGCAAGTGGTGGTTGAACTCGGGGCCAAGCCTATGAGTACGAAACAGAGGCCAAGCCTCTTGAGTGTTAGTGGTTCTTGTTAGCTTTAGAGATGGCACATTGCAAAAATGCCTCTGCCTCGCCTAACTGCTCAGCAAAAAGGAAACTCAAAAAAGACTACAAAGAAGAAGCGCAAGTTCGATGATGTTGAGGCAGAGAGGGTAGCAACAGTGGTAGCCGCCATAGAGTGAGCCGAGAGAGGTGGATCTGGTAGTGGCATTCGCATAGGCGATCAGTTGCCACCAGCTCAGAGGCCCGCCTCGAGAGGATTAAGGCTAGTCTTGGTAGTCCACCCGGGACTATCATGCTTGGAGGATGGCGTGTATCTTTAGAGGACTCTCTAGAGGTCTC
The DNA here is from genome assembly GCF_019320115.1 of Miscanthus floridulus. Taxonomy (NCBI): domain Eukaryota; kingdom Viridiplantae; phylum Streptophyta; class Magnoliopsida; order Poales; family Poaceae; genus Miscanthus; species Miscanthus floridulus. Next base: position 25,308,140 of record NC_089593.1, on the reverse strand, counting down.
TCGTGTAGAGGAGAGTCAAACTCAGGGGGTGACTGAGCCATAGACGTAGTCGGTAGAGCAGACAGAGGACACTCAATAGGGAGAGTAGGTTGAGGAGGTAGAGCAGGCAGCATAGCTACAGCTTCGATGCTCCAATCGCACACGCACTTAGTTGTTACCGAGGTCTCAGACATAGAAGTAGGGCTCTCGTCCACCTCCTAGACCACATGGTCTACCTTTCATGGTACACCTTGACCTGAGGGCAGCCACAGCTAGACAGGTGCAACAGCTATGGTTCATACAGTTTGAGGATTAGTTTCTGTCAAGGCGGGATGAGCGTGCCTCAGAGCACTTCTACACTGTGTTGCAGGAGGACTTCTATAGTGCATATCTCAACGGTAGTGTTGCCTTTAGATCTCAGCAGGTCTACTCCATAGAGTCTCTAGTTACAGCTACAGGTGAGCAGATCCATCCTCACCTTTCTTATCTGCTAGGCTTGTTAGATCTCTTTAGACGGACTAGTCAGTATGTTCTTTCTTGAGTCCATGAGTTCTACTCCTTGTAGATTGACCTGAGTCATAGGTTTATTCACTTTGCTTTCTGAGGGCATGACTACAGGCTCTAGAGTTCGAGGGTCAAAGAGATACTGAGGATTTTAGAGTCACATATTCGTCTTCATGAGGTATGCTATGGACAGATAGAGCCTCCGAGACGCCCTCACGGCGAATTTGTGCCATCTACAGATCTTGTCAGACCATGCTTCATAGAGCCGTTTGGCGAGGGGTCGAGCAGGACACCACGTGACCTTACACCTACATCTCGGCTCCTTGATGCTATTATGAGGAGGACTCTGCTCCCAAGGATGGGCTACCATGAGGGCCTGACTCGAATTTAGCTGTGGCTAGTGCATTACCTAGTGACTTAGACTGTCTTTGATATTTGGGATGTGATGCTTTTAGAGATGGAGGACACACTAGCAGAGGGCTTCAGAGGTCATCGTCAGCTGCCTTATGCTCATTAGATCACTTTCCTACTCCGAAAGATAGTTCCACACAAGTCCCCAAAGACAATGGCAGAGTGGATAGGTACTACCACTGAGTTTCCATAGTATGACATGAGCCAGATGCTATGTCATAGTCATGCGAGGACACCTTGCTAGCCGAGCCATCGCCTAGAGGTACCAGAGATAGTAGCTCAGCAGGATGAGATCATCAGGGGCATTGTAGAGACAAAGGAGGAGGAGCTAGATGCCTAGCAAGAAGATGTGGTCGAGAACGACCCTACTGATAGCTCAGATGATGACTGTCAGCTGATTCCACAGATGGCTCCTCGACCACACAACAGAGAGGCAAGTGGCTCCAGCTCAGTTCCACCACAGCCGCCGTAGACTGACCTAACACTTCTAGCTGTACTTGAGCGGATGAGACAGGACCAGGCACACTAGGCATAGGAGACCGCAGCTGCACTTGCTCAGGTTCAGGCATGATAGGATGAGTTTCAGCGGCAGCAGCAGGCCATGTAGCAGTAGCAGCTTATGATTCAGCAGCAGTTACTCAGCTTCATGCAGCATGTATTCACTGCTATTGGGGATGCTCCTCAGTAGTCTACACTTCAGATAGGCTAGCCTGCCACCACCACTCTAGTGACTCTAGCTGTACAACCTAGTGGGCTTTCGAGTAAGAGACAGCCAGCTCCTCAGTTTGTCTCACCTACAGAGCAGGTGTCTCAGTGGTTAGCTTCACCAGGGTCTGCACTTTACTCCTATTATTACGGGCTTCACTCTGACTCAAACTTCTTCGGCGTTAGTGACAAACACCCTAGTCTCTAGGAGTCTCGGCGCTACCTTCAGTGAGCTTATAGGGCAGCCTACAACTCCTGTGTTCTGAGTCCCTGTCCCTACCATAGCTACTCTAGTTATCGAGACTACTGAGACGATTCCGTCATCTGTTGCATCATCCGAGCCACCTCAGACAGTCACTCCTCCACTTGAGGCTTTAGCGATAGTGACAGCAGCAGATGTGGCTCCACTTCCTACAGTGACACCTCTAGAGTCACAGGCTGTGCTAGAGTAGACCCAGACTGCTTCACCTTCACTTCTAGCGACAGAGGGTCAGATCGCTTAGAGCTCAGGGTCAGAGTGTGATGCAGCTCAGTTCTAGATCTCTCATCGCACCTCAGCGCCTGACTCGACTGCTCCTGTCCCACCGTCCGCCCCTTAGGTTTTGGTGCTTGTCGCCAAAGGGGGAGAGGGAGTGAGTATGTTAGATCTAGGGGGAGCGTGTGAGATGGTCTCGATTCATTTCTTTTGGTCTTTTGTGTGTGATACTTCGTGCATTCACGTTTACTTTCATGTGTGCTCTCTACATTGATATATATATATATATATATGTCATGTCACTTGGTTATGCTCATTTGCTATGCTTCCGTGTTTTACTCCGTTTCAAATGAGCTTTACTTCATGTACTCATGCTTAATTCATATCTTTTGAGTACACCATGTTGGCTTGGGTCATACAAGCATGCCTAACTCCATTGTTCTTATTGTCAAATGCTTATATGAACCAAGCATGTTGAAAACCTCACTCATCCCTATTATATACTCGAGGTTGTGTTGTCATCAATCACCAAAAAGGGGGAGATTGAAAGCATCTAGGCCCCTAGTTGGGTTTCGGTGATTAATGATGACACGAGATTACTATGACTAACGTGTGTTTTGCAGAGGCAATTGGAGTTTGGTCATGGTAATGGAAATTGATTGGGCAATCATGGTTGTCATGCCCCTATCGATGTAAATCATTTTGGTTTTCAAAGGATGGATGACAAGGTTAAGGATGGACTAGTTCTAAGTGTCGTTTGGTGTTAGAGAGACCCTTAGAGTAGTTTAGGACTTTGTTTTTCCTTTGGCCATACTATTAAGAGGGGTATGGACTAGTAGCTTGACCTAGGTGAGTCTAATGGATTAGGTGTGGTGCACATGTGTCAAACTTAGCACTAGGTAGCTCAGGAATAGCCCTAAGATCGATAGAAGTCAACTTCATTCTCTAAGGATTTCGAATTGGAAGTGAATAGAGGGTCAAATGACTAACTGAACATTGGTTTGCCTGTGACCGAACGTAGCTTGAAGAGTCCGGTCAGTTCATTTGATCAACAGCTACAGTCATGTACTGACCGGATGCTAAACAGTACATGATCGGACGCTAGGGTACCTATGTCCGATCAACATCAGAGAGCATCCATATGGGCATTTTGGTGACCAGACGCGTCCGGTGGGTGATGACTGGATGCATGTCAGAGTCCGATCAGAGCTAATGGCTCTCTCTGACATAGTGACGTGTACTACTGACCAGAGCGTCCGGTCACCCTGACCGGCATGTCTGGTCACCCCAAAACTTGCTGAATTGGCCTCCAACCGTTATGTTGTGAATGAGGGGGTATAAATACTTATCCCACTCGTTCATGGGAGGTCTCTTGCCCAATTCACCCTCCTCTTGGGCATCCTTATCTTTTCACTAGGGTTTAGGGAAGAGCCCCACCGCAGCACGTATGGGGGAATAGGGCACCATTGCTCAGACCAGTCGACGGCGGCGCACTCAGCCTAGGGAGAGCGCGTGCGCCGTTGACGCGACCGGTGGTGGCGCCACTCTTGTGCTCTCGCTTTTCTGCTACGGCGTGGAGAGGAGAGAAAGGGAAGAACAAAATGAGTTTAGAGTTCGAGGAAGGAGGCAGGCATCGGTGGAGGCGGGGTTTTGTTTCCCCGATCTACGCGCGTAGCCGCCGGATGAGATCCGACGGTCACCGCTCCGTGGACCGAAAATGGCCTAGGCGGGTAGCAACTTTGCCGGCCCAGGCCTAGGTTGCGGCCTGGGCACGGCGCGCGAGGCCGATCACAGGCCGAATTTGCCACTAGGCCACCGCGGGAACAAGCGCAAGAATGGGCCACGTCATGCGAGCTAGGCCTTCGGGCTAGAATAACAGTAATAGCTTTTTGAATTTAGTTTTATTATTTTTAGAAGCAATTTTAGATTACTTTTAGTCAATTTTGAAAGTTTAAATCTCTGTCAAAATTTGAATCAATGGGATATTTTTTTCAGAGAGTAGATGAGTACAGTAAAATACTTCTGAAAAGTAGATAAATTATTTTTTCTTATTTCCGCTACAAAGTTTAATGTTGATTATCTTCCAATTAAATTCGAACCAATGGGAGAATTTAATTTGAAGAGCAGTTGTATTTAGTAAATTCTGATTATGTTTATCCTCTAATTAAATTGGAACTAATGGGAAAAATTAAATTAGAGGAGTAGTCCGATTTGTTTATGTTAAATTATGGTATTGTTATTTTCTGACCAACATTAATGATAACAATATTATAATAAGTTTAAGTTTGAAGTTTAAATCTCAGATAAATTTTACACCAACGTGGTCAATTTTCAGAAAGTAGATAAGAACCAAAGAAATGCTCCTAAACTAATAGAATATATCTCATGTTTCCGCTACAATGATGTTGATTATCTTCTAATTAAATTCGAACCAACGAGAGAATTTAATTTTGAAGAGTAGTTATATGTCTTTAAGTTAATTTATGAGTTTTATGCATTAATTCTATTTTCTGCCCAACGGTGATGTAGAATTGATGTAGAAGCACCTTGTATGTTTCTATTTTAACCGACGAGATCACTTAGCTGCAAGCCAACGGGCTGCAATGCTGGGCTATGTGAATGAAAAGGCTTGAGTCAAGCCAGTTCAGGACTGTTTTTTGGTTATTAGTTTACTAATTTTCTGATTAAATTAGAACCAACAGGAAGATTTAATTGGAAAATGAAGAAATAAGTGAATGTTTTAGTCATCATGATTAAGTTTTCGTTACAGTAAATTGTGTATAGATTTATCCCGCATGGGGAGAAGTTTTGGTATAGTACTCATGCTAGTCAATCCTGCATGGCGGGAGAAGTTTTGTGATGATTCACATATTTTTGTATCCCGCGTAGCGAGAGAAGTTTGGGTAGTTCTTATGCTATCCTAATATTGACCATGGCGCAAATAGAAATGCACCGTCATGGTCAATACTAATCAAAGGACAAGGAAAAGATGCAAGCGTGACTTGCAAAAGTACAGTTAATAAAAGACCTCGTTGAGTTCTTGAAGTGGAATGAGGACAGTGTACTCCTATATGGATCAAGAAAAAACTTTATTTGCATGGCATACTCATGTGAATAAAGTAAGTCATAAGTGTCTCCTCGTTCACAGTTTTCTGAATAGTTCTTCAAATTATGGTAGTATAGTTCATGCCATATTTCGAGGGGGAGAATTGTGAGATGAATTAAGAGTAAGAATTAAGATCAATTAAGAAACTACTCTTCATTAAGAGTGAGATAAAGATGTTGATGAATGTGTACTCTACATTAAGAGTGAGATACAGATTTTGTAAGAAACTGAGTTTGATACAAATTTTGATGAATGTGACCGTCGGTCATAACAATGATACCCCTAAGCAGAGAAACAACTAAATTCCTGGATTTTTTAAAGTTCCGAGAGGAAGATAGCGTAGTCACCATCAAAGATATTAAAGCGGTGCTTAAAGCGCCATATAAGGTTTTAACAGATTGAACCCAAATAAAAAATTGAAAGATACACTATCTTTATAAAAGATGGGACGATCTTGGGGAGCACGGTATGTAGACACCTATGACTTGAAGAGAAACAGGACTGCATGCCCACTTCAGTGATTCAAAACAACGAATTTCTCGATACCTTGTGATGTTGTATGACTTTATACAACACATGTTGTTGTCTCTTCGAAGAAGATGAATAATGTAAACAAAGATCTTGTGATACAGGAGCCTGTAGAATCAATTGTCTCTTGGTAATGAAGAGCAACAATAGCCCCATATGAAAGTGTCAGTAGCTGAGGCCCCAGAAAGTCTCAAAGAATTAGCAAACCAGTTTTTCTGATGACTATGAAGTCTATGTTAGTAAAGAAATTTAAATGGAGGGTGATCCCACCTCATTTGAAGAAGCCATGAGAAGCGTTTACTCGTTTAAATGGCAAGAAGCTATGGAAGTTGAAATGAATTCGATGAATACCAACGATGTTTGGGACTTAGAAGAAATTCCTAATGGAGCCAAAACAGTAGGCTGTAAATGGGTCTACAAGACAAAATTTGACTCCAAAGGGAATGTAAAAAGATATAAAGCATGACTTTTAGCAAAATGTTTTATGCAAAGAGAATGAATAGATTACGATGAGTGTTTTCTCTCCACTCCCAAGCAAGGATTCTTTTAGAATCATAATGCCGTTATTGACACATTACGATTTAGAGTTACATCAGATGGATGTAAAGACGACATTCCTTAACGGGGATTTGTATGAAAACGTTTACATGGCACAATCCAAAAGTTTTGTCGTGGAAGAAAAAGAATGTATGGGATGCCGCCTGTAGAAATCCATTTATGGGTCAAAACAAGTCTCTAGACAGTAGTATTTGAAGTTGATGAAACGATAAAAAAGTTTGGGTTTTAAAGAAAATGAGAAGGACAATAGCGTTTATGCGAAGTTCAAGAATGGAAAGTTCATTTTCCACATCCTGTGAATAGATGACATTCTACTCACTAGTAGTGATGTTACTCTGTCATTGGAGAAGAAGTTTTGTCCTCAAGTTTCAATGTGAATGATCTTGGTGAAGCGTCATTGGTTCTAGGAATCGAAATTCACCGAGATAGAAGAAAATATGGTATTAGGACTATCGCAAAGGCATACTTAGAAAAGATTCTAAAGAAATAAAGTATGCATGCGAGTAAACCTACGCCTGCTCCTATAGTCAAGGGTAATAGATTTAGGAACTTTAAGTGTTCTAGGAACCGATATGAGATCGATCAAATGAACATGGTTCTATATGCTTCAGCTATTGAAAGCTTGATGAGTGTACAAGTACAAGTAATAACTTACCCTGACGTAGTTTACGTATCCAGGATATTTTGGCAGAAGTGCAGTCTAGATATAGATCACTAGAATAGAGTTGAGAATGTCTTGCAATTTTGCAAAGTATCATAGGCCTCATGCTGAGTAAGAAAGAACAAGTACTCTCAAATAGTTGAGGGTACAAATGTTAAGTCTTGGCGAGATGCGTAGTGAAATCCACAGTAGTTGTTAACACTCATAGTTGGAGTATTATTATGAAAAAGCTCCAAAGACATCAATGATGCATACCATAGTATAGCTTATCATGAGGCCTCAGGAATAGGGAAAAGTGGTTAAAGGAATATGTACCCGGATTTAACAATGGTAGTCAACAGTAATAACCATTTAAAGTAGTTAACTTCTAAGACAACAGGTCAAGTGTGCTGCCAAACATATTGACAATAAGTTATATATTGTAAAGGAGAAAATCCAGAATTATTTTGAAAGCATTGAGCATATAAGTATCAAGCAAGTACTTGCGGATCCGCTTACCAAAGGCTAACCACCCAGTGCGTTCAGAGAACACACAGTCGACATGGGTTTACGGGAAAGCCTATGATTTCTGGATACTAAGGGCCTAGTTGAGAATCTGTTTTAAAACAGAGAGGTGCAATGTAGCTGTTTAATCTAATGTTAACTGACCGTGACGATGAGACACGCTCTATGCACTGATCTACGATGGAATAGAAAAAAGATAAAGTAAGTTAAGTTTAAGTCATAAGGTGAGATCAAGGGGGATCTCCACCTGTTAGCCTAATAGCCAATTGGGCCCTTGATCCGTGCCCTGATCGGGGGCGCCTAGCCGTTCTTCTTACTGGTGGGCCCCCATCGCGCAGCGCTATAAAGAGAAAGGTGGGGGCCAGGGCGCAAGACACGAGGTTCATCGCAGCCGTCAATGCCCCACCGAGATTCCTAGCCCTAGTCTGATCTAGAAGGGCGCGCTGTGAGCGACAGGAAGCACCACTGCCTTCATCGCCGCCTCTGCACAGCGCCGGACGTCCACATCGCCACAGGGACGCCACTGGAGCGCTACCCCGTCGCCGACCTTATCATCGACATGTCGCGGCCACCTTGTTGGCGGCGCCACCGCCGTGACTGCCTTTTGGTGAGGTATATCAACAAGTCCCCTTATTTAAGTTATGTTTTTATCCACTGCTCTACGCCTAGATGGTCAAGAACTCTATCATGCATGTGCCATGCAGTAGGTGTTTACGGAGAGGATTGGTTTGGTTTCAGTTGTTTATGGACTATGGTGAGCAAGAGTCAGTTTGTGGGCCTAATCCACATTTGTCTTGCTCTGTTAAAAAATCAATCTACCTCCAGTGGATCGAGTTCACCTATGGTGAATCTCCGGTCTCCGGTGCTGTTTTCCCTGCGTGCTCGTTTCTCTGGCCTCGAGATTGCCTATCCTGTTATGAGTCAAGAACAGGCAGTAATAATTAAAAACCGTCCAGCCGTCCAGGCAAAATCCTCAAAATGCTAGCTCAATGATCCAATAGGATTGTTCTAGATGGTCCAGAACTCAGATGGCTTTGGTAACCACTAGCGCTGCTTTATTTTTTTCCTCACCAGCCGTTCACTTCCTTCAGAAATATCATTTCAATGGTTGGATAACTTGGGCTAAACAGTAATTTTGGCCCCACAATGTACTCATAGTACTATATCTCCATATATATCAGCCACTCCAAAATAATGCTAGGTCACCCTTCGTCTTTCTTCTTTGATGTTTTAGGGGCATGCAGGGCATGATGTATGGCATCCTCAATGTTTTGATTTACTTACGGTTCTGATCATAACACCACAGGTACTAGTGCCTCCTGTAAATACCTACAGTGATCAATATATTTAGCAATTGCTACCTTTATTTTAAATTATAAGATGTTTTGACTTTTCTAAATACATAGTTTTTCTATGCATTTAGATATTTTTTTACTACGTATGCAGACATAGTGTGTATATCTAAGTACATAGAAAATCTATATAGCTAGAAATACCAAAACGTCCTATAATTTGGAACGGAGGAAGTAGCAATCACTGGTGGAGAAGAAAACTTCCCTGTCATCAGTTACCATTGACCGACAGAAATAATTTCCTTAACCGTGAACTGATTGGGAAATATCGACCGGAGTATTAACCAAAGCAACTGCAAACAATATATTGACCATATTTGCCTATAACTGCTGAAAAATGTTTAGCCTTGTGCTATGCTAGACTACCTTGATATATCATATAACGTATAGAACAAGAAACGTAACATCTCAATACTGGAAACCGAAATAGACAAAATTATAGCGTGTGTTGAATTCATCGGATATACTTGTGTGGACCAAAAAAAAAAACTCAAACCTAAAAGGGATAGCATCCGGTAGTTGGAAACAAAGCACGGAGTTTGTACGTATTGCGTGGCCCGTGGCCGTGAGGCACAAGGTGATGGAAACAGTAATAATGGATCCTGAGCCTACGTGGTAGAGCCAAGTAAAATTCTCCTCGGAGCGAGATGAGCATGAGGGGGGTTTAGATGCGTGTGATCTGAGCGATCGCGATCGAGTTTCCTGCGTCCCCTCGTGAACACGGCAAAACCTAGGCAGCTCGCGTATTCACGGCGATGGTAACTAAGTGAAATTTTGCGCGGTGTCTGACGATGCCGTGGCTTTCCCTTTGATTCGGTCGTCGAGTTCTGTTCGTTTGTGCCGTAGTCTGTTGTTGACAGTTAGTTTACCATTGGCCAAGCTCATATTAACAATTGCCCGGGTCAAAAAAAGTTCATCCTACGTCTGAATTTTGCGAGCATGTTATAATAAAAAAAATCCAGATGTTTTAGATTAGTTTCACACCAAGATTAAATAATGTGTGGCAAGAATCGGGTATGAAAGCATCTAGGCCCATAGTTGGATTTCGGTCATTAATGTCAATACAAGATTACTATGACTAACGTGTGTTTTGTAGAAGCAAATTAAGTTAGGTCATGGTAATGGAGATCGATTGGGCAATCGAGGTGGTCATGCCCCTATGATGGAAATCGTTTCGGTTTTCAAAGGATGGACGACAAGGTTAAGGATGACTAGTTCTAAGTGTCGATTGGAGTTGGAGTGACACTTAGAGTAGTTTAGGACTTTGTTTTTCCTTTGGCCGTACTATTAAGGGGGTATGAACGGGTAGCTTGACCTAGTTGAGTCTAGTGAGTTAGGTGTGGTGCACACTTGTTGAAACTAGCTCTAGGTAGCTTCTATGAATGCCTAAGATCCTTTGGAGCAAACTTCATTCACATATGTTCGAGAGTTGGAAGTGAATGGAGGGTCAAATGCTGACCGGACGTTGGCTCCGGTGCGATCGGACGCTGGCCGCAGGGTCCGGTCAGTTCATTTAATCAAGAGACTGTGTTCGGTGCGACCGGACGCTGGAGAGGTCAACTGACCGGACGCTGAAGTCCAGCGTCCGGTCGACTCCAGTAAGGTTCCAGAGAAGGGAATCTGTGACCGGACGCGTCCGGTCAGTACTGACCGGACCCTGGGGGTTCAGCGTCCGGTCGAGTACAGTAAGGTTCCAGTAAGGGTTTAAAGCGACCGGACGAGTCCGGTCGGTGGTGACCGGACCCTGCCAGAGTCCGGTCAACACATTTTCGCTGGTTCGCGGGTTGAACTGACCGGAGCGTCCGGTCACCCCGTAGAAGCTCATAACGGTTCATTTTTCAGGCTGTCTTATAAATAGAAGCTCCACTCGTGTGTGGAGTTACTTTTGCTCATTCCAGCAGCTGAGAAACACGTTTGTGAGTGCCAAGAAGAGCAAGGTCCTAGTGAGGTGATTGAGATTTGAGAATCCAAGAGAGTAGCCTCATTAGTCAATCAAGAGTAGCAAAGTGTGCATCCATCTTCTCATTAGGCTTCGCGTGGTCAAGTGAGAGTTCGTACTTGTTACTCTTGGTGATCGCCATCACCTAGACGGCTTGGTGGTGATTGGGAGCTTGGTGATCACCCGGTGGAGCTTGTGGGTGACCCAACTCAAGTTGTGAGCGGCTTTGGGTGATTCGCCGCGACGGAGTGTCGAAGAATCAACCCGTAGAGAGCACTTGATCCTTGCGCAGATCAAGGGGGAGCTACACCCTTGCGCGGGTGCTCCAACGAGGACTAGTGGGGAGTGGCGACTTTTCGATACCTCGGCAAAACATCGCCGCGTTCCTCTCTCTCTATTTACTTTGAGCATTTACTTTGAGCAATTCAATACTTGTTTTTACATCCATAGAATTGCATGCTAGAGTAAGTTTGGAACATAGGTTGCAAGTCCGTTGTGCGTTAGTTTGATAGAAACACTTTTCTAGGCACAAGGGGTTAATTGGGCTATCCGTAGGATTTGATTATTGCAAGAATATTTAGAATTAGCCCAATTCACCCCCCCCTCTTGGGCATCTTGATCCTTTCAATTGGTATCAAAGCCTCGTGCTCACGTTTTAAGCTTAATCGCTTTGAGCAAGATGTCTCACGGGGATGGATCTCCTCCTATCTTTGAGGGAGATGATTTTCCATATTGAAAAATCCGCATGGAGGCGTACTTAGAAGCTCTAGACGTTGGTATTCTTAGAGCCGCCTCTGAAGGCTTCCCAAAACCTCGGGATGCTACTAACCTACAAGGCGATGAGGTTAACTATGAAAAATGGAATGCAAAGGCTCGAAACACCATATTTAGAGGTCTTTGCAAAGATGTGTTCAACCGTGTAAGGAACCACAAAGACGCCCATGCACTATGGTCGGACGTTTGTGCGCTCCATGAGGGAACCAAGAGTGAGCGTGAGGAACGCTATCATCTAGTAATCAAAAAGCTAAATTCATTTGAGATGTGTTAACACTGGATTTTGGTCGATTATGGAGGATGACAGGTGGACCCGCATGCGGGAAGAAGGGTGTTCGGCAAACAAGACAAGCGGTCGGCTAAATGCTTGTGCGGTCGGTTACTCCAGAAGGCGGTGACTTCATTCGGCTAAACAGAAGATGGCAGGCAAGACCGATCGGAAAGATGAAAGTTGTAATAATAAAGGAATCTAAAAGTTTAGGGTAAGGAATCGTAAGTTTCCAATTTTGTTTAAAAGTTCCTTTGTAAAGTCGTAGTCCTCTAGGACTCGTGTTTTGTCTAGGGTATAAATATTGACCCTCGACCATTGTAATAAGGGTTCACAACCAAATCAATATAACCGGCCCCGTGCCAACTTTCGAGTCCTTTTGTCGTGTCGTCGAGTTCTTCGAGAGGAGTCATCGATCCGTCGACCTCCGTAAGTTCCGACAACCTTGTTATCATGTTTAGTATCATGCGGTGGATTTAGACGTGATGCAAGTAGTCTTGTTTGTTTTCAATGGTCGTGCGGCGGATCTTTGCTTGACAATCGAGAAGTCTTTGCTTATGCTTTGTTTATGAGTAAATACCGTGCGGCAGGCGTTTGCTCAATATGCTTAGTGAAAGCAAGATAGTTATCGGCTCTTTTAGATATGGCAAATCTAAATAGATTCATTAAGTTATCTAGTGTTGCATGTTTTAAACATTTATATATATTTGTAACACTCTGCCCAATCTAGATTGATATTGTTCGGCTCCCTTTTTCTCTTATGGTTTTATTCGTGCTTCAACGATCATTGCTTTTCATATTACCTTTGCAAATAGATAACACGCTCATAATGGTTGAATTATTTTAATCTAGATTGTCACATGTTGCGGGTTCATGCATGTTAATCACGTTTAGGCTTTAACGAAACCAGGTGTCGTGCGGCAGATGCAGGTTTTAGATTAGTTTAATCGTCTTTATTTGCACGTTCCTTCTTCATGGACCCTAATTCGGCTAGACTGCCGAGCTTGGTTATGCATTAACTCATAATTAATTTCACTTGCTCAAACATGTCTTCCCATGCACGTGTATTCGGCAATCAGGTCTCCACGTGCATTCATCTTACGATTAGCTGAATGGTTTATGAACTCATTGGCAGATAGCTCTCTATAGCTGTACGTCGTTGTAAGTGGCTTCAGGGCCATATATGTGGAACTGTCTGGTATTACCCGACATGTTCCGGTTTGACATTTAATTGTTTTATCCCTTGTTAGTTTTCAGGTCAAACTGACTAGCACGCTTCCGGATCACGAAGTACCCGGGAACCCGATTGAAGCCACGCTTTTCGGCTTGCTGTGTGTGAGGCACAGTGCGTCACATTTTGTGTCAACACACTTTTTGGCACGCCCGATGGGACCACCTGTTAGTTCAAGATGGCGTCTGAGATCAACAATGATCATGTTCTGGATGTGAGCATGGCAGAATTGCCAGATAATTACAAGGATTTAGTACTACAAGCATGTGAGCAATACCAACGGAAATGCTTGATGTCTTTTTCCAAAAACAAGAGCAATAAAGTATTTCAAAAGCAGTCAATGCCAAGGGTTCTTCTTCCGCATCAAACTGATTACACTGAAGAGGAGGATGCTCAGAAGATGGCAGCCCTGGTTTATAAAGCTATGGGAGAAACCATGACAAACCATCACACAGCTTTTCTGAATACCTTTCGGGCAATCATGATCAGTACTTTTGGCCAATGGTTGATAAATACTTCGAAGAAAATGTTGGACCACTCAGTGGGCCGACGCTTTTCAATGTTCCAAAGCATCAAGAGAAGCCTGTTGGAAAAGAAGTAGCGTCGCCTTCAAATATAGGTGGATTGACTCACACTGAAAAGCAATCACATCCCACCTATGGCCAGGTGACATTTGGTAAAACAGGAGAAGTGCCACCTTCAGCTTATAGAGTTTCTCCAGCATCAAACAGATTGCAGAAGAATATGTATGGAGATGGGTATCAAGAATTTACTGATTACAGTGCTATCAATGCTGTGCCAAATCCAGGGTATAGAAGTGTTTCAGGATTGCCTTCTGGAGTGCAAGTACAAGGAAATCAGGATCCAGGCATTGATGTTTTGATGCACAGGATGGCTGATATGATGCAAAATCAGTTCGGCTTGAAGCCAAAGAATCAATCCTATTCATACAAGTCTCCTTATCCAGAATGGTACAACAGAGTGGCGTTGCCTCCAAGGGTGAAGCCTCCAACAGATTTGACCAAGTTTTCTGGTCAAGATGATACTAGTACCATAGAGCACGTCAGTCGGTACTTAATGCAGCTTGGAGAAGCTGCTTCAGATGAAGCTTGGAGGATTCGATATTTTCCTTTGTCTCTTACAGGACCAGCTTTCACATGGTTCACGTCTCTACCAGCTCATTCCATTGGTACGTGGGCAGAACTAGAGCAGAAGTTTCATTCATATTTCTATACGGGTACTAATGAGAAGAAGTTGGTTGATCTCATGAGTTTGAGGATGAGAACAAACGAGACACCATTGGAGTATCTTCGAAGATTTAGGGAGACCAAGAATATGTGTTATTCTCTAAATTTACCAGATGATCAACTACCTGGAATAGCTATAGCAGGAATGTTGCCGAATATCAGGGAGAAGTTGTTCGGTTTAGAGTTTGATGATCTTGGCCAACTTGCACAGCGTCTAGCAGCTATGAGTAATCAAGCCCAAGGATTCAGGAGAGACAATCGCTTTCAGAAAAACAATGCCACTAATGAGGTGTATCAAGGTTTTCTGGATGAAGCGACTGAATATATTGATGAAGATGAGATAGCTACAGCTGAGTTAAATTGGGCAAAGGAACCCACTCAAGTTAGTCAACGCTGGTTGAAACAACAAAAGGGAACCTATGATTTTGATGTTACTAAGGCAGACAGACTTTTTGCATTGTTGATAAAGGAAGGACGCATCAAGCTGCCAGAAGGACATCCTATGCTACGTCCTGAAGGAGTGAAAGACAAAAAGTATTGTGGCTTTCATAACACTAATTCTCACTCTATCAATGATTGCCGAGTGTTCAGAATACGAATCCAGAAAGCTATCCAAGAGGGACATTTGAGGTTTGATGGCAAGATGAAAATTGATGATCAGCCTTTTCCACAAAATATGATTTCTTTCTCTGTGAATATGGTCTCTGCCAATGATCTCAAAGGTAAAGGCAAGATGAAGGTGTTGACTTCTGATAGAGCAAAGGAGAGTGGTGCTGTTGACCCGGATCGGCAAGTCACCAGTAGAGAGCTGCAGCAACGAGTTCGGTTTCAGAATAGCCGAACCGAGAAAGGTCAAGTTTCCAAACCCAGAATTACATCACGTATTTTGCTAAACAAGTGGCAGAGGGAACAAGAGAAGGAATACCGTAAGAAGCAATGGTTTATGGAAGAATGCCGGAGGTATGAGGAAGAGGTATACCGAAGGGAGCAAGAAGAATACATGACAGAACAGGAGCAGTCTCATTGGGGTTGTTCGTTCTTTAGACATTGTTGGAATGAAGGCTTGAGGTTGCCTGCAAGAAATAATTGTCCGGAGTGTAGTGCTCAGTACTCCGAGTATAGGCAATCTCGGGTCAACCGCCGTCCCGTCTATGAAAGACTTGGAACAAAGGTTCCTGAAGATGATCGGCGCTTAAAAATAGATGATTTTGAGAATCAGCAAAGGAAAAGAGTTGCAGGTCAAGGTTGGATTCATGATAGAGTGCATGATGAAGAAGCTGACTTCTATAGATACGTATGGCAAAAAGGACAGTGGTGTCCTCCAGGCCTGAGGAAGAGTCAGAAAAGAAGAGTTCAACGGTTGAGGAATAGGGAGTTGGAACAGGAAGTTACCGAAACAAAGCAAATATGGCGTCCTTAAAAGAAGCCTGATGGATGTGGTCCTTCGGCTAATGCTTGCATGGCTTTCTTCCTCCCATCAGAGTTTATAGCTCCCGAAAGCCAAGATGTCCAAGAAGAGGTGTACTCTGATTTTGATGAGAGTGAATGTCAGGATTTGATGGCTCAGCTTGTATTAACGCAGCAGGCTGTTTTTGATAAACCAATCAAGAATCGTCACTTGAGACCACTCTATTTAAAGGGATATGTCAATGGCAAGCCTTTAACTAAGATGTTTGTCGATGGAGGGGCTGCTATCAATATCATGCCTTATACTACCTTCAGAAAGCTTGGGATGACTAATGAAGAATTGTTGAAAACTGACATGGTGCTTAGGGACTTTGCTGGCAATCCTTCCGATACCCGAGGTGCTATCCATGTCGAGCTGACTATTGGGTCAAAAACTCTGATTACCACCTTTTTTGTCATTGATGGCAAGGGGGCATATAGTCTACTCTTGGGCAGAGATTGGATCCATGCTAATTGTTGCATTCCTTCAACTATGCATCAAATTCTCATTCAATGGATTGGAGATGATGTTGAAGTTGTACATGCTGATAATTCGGTAAGTGTTGCTGCCACAGAATCTACCTATTGGGAATATGAGGGCGTCGATTGTTTCTCTGGAAAAGTGTGGAAAGAAGGTCCTGTAAATGTTTTCAGCGAGGGCCAACAGCCGATCCAAGCAGTTGGCTCTCATAGCAATTTTTAATGGGAAATCCCATCGATGGCAACAAAGGAAAGTTGGGACGTGGTTTTATGTCAGCTGATAAATTGGAAGAAATTAATGTTGGTGATGGTTCTAAGCCAAGGCCGATGTATATTAGTGCAAAGTTAGACCCAGAATATAAATCAAAGTTGATAAATCTGTTGAAAGAGTTTAAAGATTGTTTTGCTTGGGATTACACGAAAATGCCTGGATTGGATCGTTCCATTGTTGAGCATCGATTACCCATTAAACCTGGATTTCGTCCTTACAAACAACCTCCACGGAAGATATACAAAGAGGAGGTATTGGCTGATGTAAAGAAGGAGGTTGAAAGATTAATAGAAGCAAACTTCATTCGGCCATGCAAGTATGCAGAATGGATTTCAAATATAGTACCGGTATACAAGAAAAATGGAAAAATGAGAGTTTGCATAGATTTCAGAAATCTTAATAAGGCTACTCCCATGGATGGTTACCCAATGCCAGTTGCCGATTTGCTGGTAGTTGCAGCAGCAGGTTATGAAGTCATTAGTTTTATGGATGGTAATGCTGGCTATAACCAAATTTTTATGGCAATAGAAGATATTTCGAAAACAGCTTTCAGATGTCCTGGTTATATTGGTTTGTTTGAATGGATAGTCATGACATTTGGGTTAAAGAATGCTGGTGCAACTTATCAAAGAGCTATGAATTATATCTTTCACGAGCTGATCGACAAGATTATAGAGATTTACATCGATGATGTGGTGGTCAAGTCTAGAAATCATAAAGGACATTTGGCCGATTTAAGAAAGACTCTGGAGTGCACAAGGAAGCATGGCTTGAAGATGAATCCAAACAAATGTGCCTTTGGAGTTTCAGCCGGTGAGTTTTTGGGATTTTTAGTTCATAAAGGAGGAATTGAAGTTGGGAAAAAGAGCATAGAAGCAATAGACAAAGTTGTGCCGCCAACCAATCTCACAGAATTGCAATCATTGTTAGGCAAAATCAACTTTGTAAGAAGATTCATATCCAATCTATCAGAGAGAGTTTTACCCTTTTCCCCTTTGTTAAAGCTCAAGAAAGATCAAAAATTTGTATGGGGTGACATACAACAAAAGGCTTTTGATGAGATCAAACAATATATGAAAGCACCACCTGTGCTGGTACCTCCACAACTTGACAAGCCTTTTAAGTTGTATGTGGCGGCCGATAGCCTAACGATAGGATCGGCCCTTATGCAAGAGTTTGAAGGAAAAGAAAGAGTCATAGCTTATCTTAGCCGAAAGCTGTTAGACCCGGAAACAAGGTATTCGGCTACAGAAAAACTTTGCTTGTGTGTGTATTACTCATGTACCAAATTTCGGCACTATTTGTTGAATGCCGAGTGTGTGGTGGTTTCTAGTTTTGATGTAATCAAACATATGCTATCAATGCCGATTTTGAATGGAAGAATTGGCAAATGGATTTTAGCATTGTCAGAATTTAATTTAAGGTATGAATCGGCAAAGGCGATAAAGGGTCAAATTATTGCCGATTTTATTACCCAACATCGGGATCTTTCTGTTGAGGCGATAAGCATTGTGCCTTGGGCCTTGTTCTTCGATGGATCATCTTGTAACAAAGGTGGTGGTGCTGGTATTCTTTTGATTTCCCCACAAGGAAAACCTTTTGAGTATGCAGTTCCTATTGAATTTCATGTTACTAACAATCAGGCAGAGTATGAAGCATTGCTTAGAGGGCTTCAGCTTCTTATAGAAGTAAAGGCCGTTGCTATTGAAATCTTTGGGGATTCTGAGTTGGTGATTAATCAACTGAATGGTCAGTATGAATGCAAGAACAATGTGTTAAGAGAATATTATGAGGAGTGTAGAGAACTTTTGAAGAATTTTCTGATGATAACCTTGCATCATATCCCTAGAGAGTACAATGAAGAAGCAAATAAGTTAGCTCAAGCTGCTTCTGGATATCGAGAGAGTCAGGAAGTTTTTGCTATGGAGGAAGATGTTTTAAATACTGATCCAGTAGATAGTGATTGGAGATACGAAGTTACCAATTATCTGAAAAATCCATCTCAAAAGGTTTCCCGAAAACTCAGGTACAAAGCTCTCAAATTTGTGTTTCTTGATGATCAGTTATATTACAAGTCCATCGATGGAGTATTGCTCAAATGTTTAAGTCAAGAAGAGGCCAAGAAAGTGATATATGAGGTTCACGAAGGATTGTGTGGTGCACATCAGTCAGCTTATCGGATGAAGTGGATAATTAGGAGAACTGGTTATTTTTGGCCAACTATGTTGGAAGATTGTTTTGAATATCACAAAGGGTGTCACAATTGTCAAAAATTCGGCAATATTCAAAAAGTTCCAGCGTCTGCTATGAATCCTATAATCAAGCCTTGGCCGTTCAAAGGATGGGGTATAGATTTAATTGGTCAGATCAATCCTCCTTCTAGTAAGGGACACAAATTTGTACTCTTGGCCACGGATTATTTCACCAAGTGGGTTGAAGCTGTCCCTTTGAAGAAGGTAACGTCAGAGAATATGATCAGTTTTGTTAAGGAACATATAGTTCACAGATTCGGGATTCCTCAGACTATAACAACTGATCAAGGAACTCAATTTACTTCTTCAGAATTCTGTGACTTTGCCAAAAGTATGGGGATTAAGTTGTATAATTCTTCTCCTTATTATGCACAAGCTAATGGTCAGGCAGAAGCATCAAATAAGATTATGATTAAAATCATCCAGAAGAAGATTGATGAAAAACCAAGGAGATGGCACTTGGTTCTTAATGAATCACTGTGGGCTTACCGAATGGCTTGTCATGGATCCACTCAAATGTCTCCCTATGAACTGGTTTATGGGCATCATGCTGTACTACCATGGGAATTACGGTCAGATTCAAGGCGAGTTGTGTTACAGAAAGAATTGGCAGAAGAAGATTATAAGAATCTGATGATGGATGAATTGGAAGATTTACATTTGATTCGTCTCAAGGCATTGGAAAATATTGAGAAGAATAAAATATGCGTTGCCAAGTATTATAACAAAAGGGTTAGGCTGAAGCAATTTGCAGAAGGAGATTTGGTTTGGAAAACTATATTGCTAGTTGGAACAAAGGATAGAGCGTTCGGCAAATGGTCTCCAAATTGGGAAGGTCCTTTCCGAATAGTAGAATGTGTACCTGGCAATGCATACATATTGAAGACTTTATTTGGGGAGGAGTTTACCAGAGCTATCAATGGAAGATTTCTTAAGAAATACTACCCCAGTGTTGAGGTTGGTTCATGAATGTAGATCAGAAAAACCGACAAAGAGAATATCGCCTTTAGCACAAAATAGCCGATGCAGTTTGCATCGCCTCTAGCACAAGAATGTTTATTCGAGACTGGGTTGTTTTCAGCATTTTTCTGACAGTCGCAAGTGGAATTTTACCGAAAAGAATCAAAGAAATAAGTATTCTTCCAAAGGACGAGATTATTTATAAAAGTCCATCCTAATACAAACTATTCCTCAAATAACTTGTTGAGGACGGACTGGGGGTTTGTGATTTTGGCAAGGGCAGTGGCATGATCATCGTAGGCCTCCAGACGCTCATCGATGTCATCGATCTCGTCCGGGCGTCCTCCAACGAAGCCAACTGGCTGGGAGTAGTCCTCGTTGGTTTGGGAGGTCATTGCCGCCAGCCCGAGAGAAGCGCCAAGGTGCACACCTTGGATGACGGCCTGATCAATGCGGCCGTCCGCAGCATCAAGGCGTGCCTCAGATGTCTCCCCTTGGGCGTTCACCTTGTCGGCGATCTTGTTCGCCGCCGCCTTCAAGCGATCATTCTCCGCAGAAAGAGCTGGGTAGAAAAGAAAAGATGGATCAGCAAGCAAGGGAAGCCAGAATGATAAAACCAAATGGGGATATCAAACCGGTGATGGCGTCGCAGAATTGCTTCCGCTGGTCCTCCCATTCGGCTTGATCGATGCCGAACTTCTTGGAGACGTCGCCTAGCTCCTCCCGGGCTTCGTCCCTCTCCTGGCGAAACTTGAGCGCCTCCTCGTGAGAGTATGGATGGTGTACATCTGCTGGTTCTGCCGGGCCCCAAGGATTGGAATGGTAAGAGCTTGAAGAGCTGGAAGATCCGGAGGAGCCGGATGATGGAGTTCCCGGTTGAGCTGCCGTCGCCGGAGGAAGGAGATGATATTGGCTGGAGCTGATGACCCTTATCCTGATGAATGAGGAAGGAAAGATCGAAACTAAGAGATGAACAAGGAAATTGCAAAGGGGGCAAAAAGCCGAATCGTACCCACGACGCCGGCAGCGCGATGCTCTGCTTCCTTCAGCCTCTCTGTCGGCAGGACGCTTGCCACGGTTGCCACTGTTCGTCATTTGCTTTGATGGAGGTTAGGGTTTTCTTCTGGAATGAATCGAACGAAGGAAGTGGAGGAGACGGATGTGAGAACGCTAAAGCGAAGATAGCGATGAAAGCTAACGGAAGGGTCTATTTATAAGCCGAAGCGAAGGATCGTGGCGAATTCCACGAGGTTGTGGGGCGAGAATGCCGAACGGTGGAGTAGGGTTTTTCCCTTTCAGCTGGGCCGCTACTGGGCTGGGCCAGGCATGGGTTAAATCGAACGTCGCTCGACTATCTCCCTGATTTGTTGGAGCCAACGTTGTTCGGCTATACCATCACAATATTTAAATTGGATTCGTTCGGCTATCAGAAGAATGGAGACAATCGGCTACATTCTAATTGAGTAATTTAAGGGGAAAATGCCGGTTGCTTTTTTTTCAAACAAATAAAAATATGTGAAAACGAAGTTGAAGGACAGAGGGTATCACATTTGAGTTTATTACAAGCCCAATGTCTACTTGTTTAGAAGCTGATTGATTGCCTCTAGGGCTTCAGTCCTGATTCGGCTAACATTATCTAGCACTTTTTGATCTTCATCTTCAGAACTCTGGATGCTGGATAACTTGTTTTTGATCTGCTGATCTTCTTTGATGGTCGAAGCTATCTTTAGTGAAGCTGCTTCTATGTTCTTCGGTAAATTAGCTATATGGGCCCTGTGAGACTGAATTTTGGCATTCAGTTCGGCTAGTTGAGCTTCTAGTCTGCTTTTTTCATCCTCCATGGCTTTCAGTTCAGGCTCCAAGGTTGCCAAGGAATTTCTCGTAGTCTGGATATGAGAGTGAAGATCTTTAATCTCCAGCTTTTTCAAAGATCTATCCTTCTGCAGAGCGGTCCTCGAAGATATGTTCTTGGTTGCCCTTCTCACCATAGCAAAGTGGTCATCAAGATGGGCTGCAGATTCTAGGGGAGCCTTGAGAGCAGAGGGGATATCTTGATCAATGAGTTCAAGGAGGTCTTTTATCTGATCTGCATCCTGAACCAGACTAATGGTATCCTTATTCAGCAGAATGATCACCTCTTTTAGCCGAGCCTGATTTTCCAGCGATAAGGTTTGATGAGAAGTGATCTCTTCACCTTTCTCAATGATGTAGTCCTCAATAGAGAAGGAGTAACTGGTGGTCAGTTTAGTGATGTTCTTCTAAAGAAAGGAGAAAAAAGAAAGTGTTAGCCGATTGGGTAATTTTGCTAAAATATAGTGTGAGACAAGGCATTACCTATTGGACTGATTGATCATCAGGATGGATTATACCCTGGCTTGCTGGAGAACTTGATTGAAGGTTCAGAAGAGGCGGGTCTGGAGCTTGATCAGGAGAAGTTTCCCTTGCCAGTTCATCTAAGATTTCATCTATTCTCAATAAAGTAAATGATAATGAGCATAAGAGATAGGTGTTATTTAGGAAAAAAGAGAAAAAAGGGAATTGGCTGAACGATGTTACCTATGGTTTCATCAGATTTGTGAGCTTTTAAACTTTCAGCTTCATGAGTCTCTGAAGTTTCGCTATCATGGATTTCTTCATCTTCAGTAGAAACTTCAGGGGTTGGTTCTGCAGGCGCTGAGGTATTGCCCAGTGTGGGAATTTTGACTTGTGGCTGCAATGGAAGTAATGAATATAGAGGTGGTCAGGTTTACTGCTAAGTGAGGTTGTTAACCTGATAAGAAAATAAAAGATTCATGCCTTAAGAGATAATCTGGCTTTCCTGGTCCTTGGTTTCTTGGGTAAGAGAAAATTGTCAGATGTTTTCCTTTTGCTTTTTCCTCTTGAAGACGCAGCGGCTGAAGCAGCAGGGGTTCTCATGAGTGCCTTTAAGGGTATTGAATCCAAAGTCACAGGAGTTTTCATGAATTCCTTTAAATTTGGAGCATCAAACCTTAGAGCAGGCTTGGGACCAGCTGAATAGTACTAGATTGCTTTGGCTGTGAGAGTAAACTCAAGATCCTGTGCATAGCTAAATGTTAAAATAAGAAGTGGGTTCAGGAGCAAGAAATGATGAGCATAATGAGATTACCTCACTATCAGAAGCAAAGTCAGGTTGCAAGTTTTTGCATAGAGAATGAACTGATATATTGAAGATATGAGCATGCCATTCTTGCCACCAAGAGACAAAGAAGGGATGAGCAACATCTATTAGCCCAAATGGAGATGGTTCATATGTTGGCAATTCCCATCCTAATTCAAAGATTTTCTTGGCTTCCATTCTTTCTGTTATTACTTCCCTTGACTTTATGATTGCTGAGAAGAGGAATCTTGGAGGCAGTTGGCCACATTAATTGTTTGGCCACCATATTTGGATAGTAGAATTCATAGGTGGACTGCACTAATCTCCCATGATGAAATTCGGCTGGCAGAGTGCAAGGTTTGATAAAGGAGTTGAAAATCTCCGTGGATTCTTGACCTGAACAACCAATTTCATAGCTAAACTTGCAGGGCAAAGTCAAATTTTCATTTTCTCTGTAAGGAAACCAGAGCACATTGCCGAATCCTTTGAAAAACAGCTTGAAGAAATGACCGATGTCTATGTCAATGCTTATAGATGATGCTGCTTCCCCATAAGTCTGACAAGCCTTAACCTTTGCTGTACTACCTTCAGCATAGTTAACTGAAGGAAAACTTAGATTGAAGAGGCTCACAGAGGTTATCTGATGCATATATAGCTGAAGCCACATTTGAATTAGCCACCAAGGACCATTCACACAAGAGATTTCTCCACCTTGGCGCATCTGAAGAGTAATCTGATGCATCATATGATAAACAGACCCTAAGAGATATTTGCCTAGTGGGATCTGAGTGCCTGCAGCTAAGTCTTCAGCCATTACCATGTGATTCAGGGTTGGTTCATTGGATTTTCCACAGAAGATGAATCTGCGTAGCCACATATTCATGAAGGCTTTCAACTCTTTGTCAGAGATGGTGCCAGATGCATTCATGTAGTTCTGGATATGTTTGACCCATCCACATCCAGAGCTGACGGCTCTTTGATTACTTTTGCTCTTGTACTTATAGGGGTATACTGGCAGTGACACGTTCAAGCCAGTCATCATGAACACATCGGCTAGAGTGATGGTCATCATACCATGACCAAAGATGAAGGCATTAATAGTGTCAGACCAAAAATGGGAAGCTGCTATCAAAAGGGAATCATTTCTAGGTGTTTCTGCTAAGGATAATTCCAGACAATGACTGATGTCTTGATTTTCCCAGTGGCTGCTGCTTTTCTCCAGCATTCTCCTGTACCAATTACGCCATCCGGTGATTGGGGGAAATGGCCAATTCTTGAATGTGTTCGGCCATCGGTTTGGCGAGGTGATCCCAGATTTGAAAGGAATTCTTTGGGTTTCCTTCTCGATAATTTCAGAAGGGTCAGGATTTCCCATTGGGCCGAGGAAATAGGAGTCGAGGTTGGCAGCATAGGGGATCAAAATCTGGTTCTTGTATTCCTTTAGAAGATGATTGAGATCAAAGAAGAATAAATCAAAAGAGGAGCGGGAGGATTAAATGAAAGTTGCCGAATATAAGTAAAGTTTACCTCTGGGATTTCATCCTGGGTCGCCATTGAAGATTCGAAGTAGGTCCGAGGTTGCGCTGAAAGCTTGAATTTTTGGGCAGCGGCTGCGGTATTGAACGGTGTTGACATGGAGGAAGAAAGAGCTTCTGGTCAATTTCAGAATAAAACAACTTTTATCCCGAAATTGAGGGGGCATGTGTTAACACTGGATTTTAGTCGATTATGGAGGATGACAGGTGGACCCGCATGCGGGAAGAAGGGTGTTCGGTAAACAAGACAAGCGGTCGGCTAAATGCTTGTGCGGTCGGTTACTCCAGAAGGCGGTGACTTCATTCGGCTAAACAGAAGATGGCAGGCAAGACCGATCGGAAAGATGAAAGTTGTAATAATAAAGGAATCTAAAAGTTTAGGGTAAGGAATCGTAAGTTTCCAATTTTGTTTAAAAGTTCCTTTGTAAAGTCGTAGTCCTCTAGGACTCGTGTTTTGTCTAGGGTATAAATATTGACCCTCGACCATTGTAATAAGGGTTCACAACCAAATCAATATAACCGGCCCCGTGCCAACTTTTGAGTCCTTTTGTCGTGTCGTCGAGTTCTTCGAGAGGAGTCATCAATCCGTCGACCTCCATAAGTTCCGACAACCTTGTTATCATGTTTAGTATCATGCGGTGGATTTAGACGTGATGCAAGTAGTCTTGTTTGTTTTCAATGGTCGTGCGGCGGATCTTTGCTTGACAATCAAGAAGTCTTTGCTTATGCTTTGTTTATGAGTAAATACCGTGCGGCAGGCGTTTGCTCAATATGCTTAGTGAAAGCAAGATAGTTATCGGCTCTTTTAGATATGGCAAATCTAAATAGATTTATTAAGTTATCTAGTGTTGCATGTTTTAAACATTTATATATATTTGTAACACTCTGCCCAATCTAGATTGATATTGTTCGGCTCCCTTTTTCTCTTATGGTTTTATTCGTGCTTCAACGATCATTGCTTTTCATATTACCTTTGCAAATAGATAACACGCTCATAATGGTTGAATTATTTTAATCTAGATTGTCACATGTTGCGGGTTCATGCATGTTAATCACGTTTAGGCTTTAACGAAACCAGGTGTCGTGCGGCAGATGCAGGTTTTAGATTAGTTTAATCATCTTTATTTGCACGTTCCTTCTTTATGGACCCCAATTCGGCTAGACTGTCGAGCTTGGTTATGCATTAACTCATAATTAATTTCACTTGCTCAAACATGTCTTCCCATGCACGTGTATTCGGCAATCAGGTCTCCATGTGCATTCATCTTACGATTAGCTGAACGGTTTATGAACTCATTGGCAGATAGCTCTCTATAGCTGTATGTCGTTGTAAGTGGCTTCAGGGCCGTATATGTGGAACTGTCTGGTATTACCCGACATGTTCCGGTTTGACATTTAATTGTTTTATCCCTTGTTAGTTTTCAGGTCAAACTGACTGGCACGCTTCCGGATCACGAAGTACCCGGGAACCCGATTGAAGCCACGCTTTTCGGCTTGCTGTGTGTGAGGCACAGTGCGTCACATTTTGTGTCAACAAGATGCTTCCCAAAGAAAGTGCTAATGAGATGTACTCTCATTTAAATGTTCTTGTAGAGAAAGTCAATGGGCTTGGACTTACTCAAATGTCACCATCCGACGTTGTGAGAAAGATCTTGAGTGTCCTCCCCATTGACAAATATGGGCACATTGTGACCGTGCTACATCAAGGTGATCTTTCCACCGCTACACCAACACAAATCTTGGGAAAGATCAATGCTCATGAGATGTACATGCACATCACGCCACAAGATGGCTCATCCTCTACAAAGAAGAAAGAGAAGGACTTAGCATTCAAAGCTAGCCAAGATAAGGGCAAAGCAAGACTTGAGTATGAGAGCTCAAGTGATGAAGATGATGAAGAAAGTCTTGCTCTCATGGTGAAGAAGACCGCCAAGATGCTAAAGAAGCTAAACAAGAGTGGCATCAAGTTTGACGGCAAGAAGAAGAAGTTCTTCACTAGCTCAAGAACAAAAGCCAATCTCCGAGATGGATTGTTACAATTGTGGCGAACTTGGCCATCTAGCTCATCAATGCACAAAGCCCAAGAAAGACAAGTTCAAGAACAAGGGCAAGAAAGATGACTCAAGCAATGAAGATGAAGATGAGAAGAAAAAGAACAAGCCATACAAGAAGAGAGATGGCAAAAAGAGGGACTTCTATAAGAAGAAGAAGAGTGGCAAGGCCTACATCGTCGGTGATTGGCTCACGGACATTGATTCATCAAGTGGATCATCCGATGATGATAGTGACAATGAGAAGGTGGCCGCCATTGCTATTGATCTTTCATCTTCACCGCCACCATCGCCATCATCCTCTACACACCTATGCCTTATGGCCAAGAGTGAACGCAAGGTAACTAAGAGTGATGATAGTAGTGATGATGAGCAAGCTAGTGATGATGAGCAAGCTAGTGATGATGATAGTGATAGCGATAGCGATAGCGATGATGATGATTCACCTTCATATGATGATCTTGTCAAAATACTAAAAAAATACACTAAGATCATTAGAAAGAGTAGAGCTAAAAATAAAAAGCTTGATGCTAAAAATGATTCACTCTTAGCTAAATGTGATACATTGGAAAAGGCTAATGTTGAGCTCAAAGAAACAAATGATTCTATATCATCCAAACTCAAGGAGCTCAAATCTTCTAAGAAAGAGCTTAAAGATAAACATGATAAACTTGAGTGGGTGCACAATGAGCTCATCACTAGTCACAACAAGCTAAAAGATGAATATACAACTCTAAAGATCAATTATGATACTCTTGTCATTGCTCAAGAATTCTTACCAAATGAGCCACATGATGCTACTAACCATGTTGTTAAGATTGATATAGCTACCTCATGTGATGATTTAATTGATGAGAGCATTGAGCATGGATCTAGTAGCAAAGGCAAGCAAGTGGTTGAGTGCAATGACTATGATAAGTATGTCAAGCTCAAGAGTGATAATGAGAAGCTCATGAAAGATCTTGAAGAGATGAAAAGCCACAACACCATTGTGCTAGAAACTCTTGATCATGACAAAGAGTTGATCCTTGAGAATGAGAAGCTCAAAGAAGAAAACAAGAAGCTCAAAGAAGAGAAGAACAATGATGTTCTCAAGGAAGAGAACAAGAAGCTCAAGATGGAGAAAGATCATCTCAAGGTGGGATTGAGCAAGTTTGCTAGAGGCAAGCATCTCTAAAGTGAGCTACTCATGAACACTATCATGAAGATGGATAGAAGTGGCATTGGATATGTGGCAAGTGTAGAGAAGAAGAAGGCTCAAGCTCAACAACAATAATCAAAGCCAAAGCCAAAGCCAAAGAGATGTTTTGAGTGTGGACAAGAAGGCCACTTTGCTCATGAGTGTCAAACTCCACCGCCACAACCCTTGCCCAAGCATGCTAGACCCTTTGCTTTCAATGCTCACTACATGCTTAGAAAAGATTCTAGTGGAAAGATGAAAGTCATGTTCTTAGGACCCCCTAACAAGAGTAGGCCTAAGAAGATTTGGGTGGCTAAGTCACTTGTTGAGAAGGTGAAGGGCCCTCAACAAGTTTGGATTCCTAAAGCTTGAATCTCTTGTGTGTAAGTGAACTACAAGACCGGTGGAAGTCATTGGGTTATTGATAGTGGTTGCACTCAATATATGACCGGTGATCCTCGTATGTTCACCTCACTAGATGAAGAGGTAGATGGACAAGAGAAAATAACATTTGGAGATAATTCAAAGGGCAAGGTTAAAGGATTGGGCAAAGTGGCAATATCAAATGATCATTCCATCTCCATGTTGCTTCATTGAGCTTCAACTTGCTATCCGTTGGGCAATTATGTGATCTTGGCTTCTAATGCTTGTTCACCGAGAAGGAGGTTGTTGTATCCAAGGTAGATGACAATCAAGTGATATTCAATGGATTTAGATACAACAACTTATATCTAGTTGACTTCACCTCCGAAGATGCAAATTTGAAGACTTGCCTATTCACCAAAACAACACTTGGGTGGTTATGACATAGAAGACTTGCTCATTTTGGGATGAGCTCACTCAAGAAGCTTATGAAGAATGATTTGGTGAGAGGGTTGAAGGATGTGAAGTTTGACAAGGACAAGTTTTGTAGTGCATGTCAAGCCGGCAAGCAAGTTGCAAATACTCATCCAACCAAAGCTTTCATGTCAACCACAAGAGTGCTAGAACTCCTACACATGGATTTATTTGGACCAACAACATACAAGAGTTTGGGAGGAAATCTCTATTGTCTTGTGATTGTGGATGACTATTCAAGGTATACATGGGTATTCTTCCTTCATAACAAATCCGAAGTTGCATCTTGCTTCAAGAAGTTTGCCAAGAGCGCTCAAAATGAATTTGAAGTGAAGCTCAAGAAGATTAGAAGTGACAATGGCAAAGAATTTGACAACACAAACATTGAAGCTTATTGTGATGAAGTTGGAATCAAACATGAAGTCTCCACAACTTATACTCCTCAACAAAATAGTGTAGTTGAGAGGAAGAACCGGACTTTGATCACTCTTGCAAGGACAATGCTAGATGAGTACAACACCCCCGAAGCTCTATGGGCAGAAGCAATCAACACCGCATGTTATGCATCCAACTGCCTATTCCTTCAAAAGTTCCTTGGCAAGACACCTTATGAGTTGCTCAATGGGAAGAAGCCGGACGTCTCATTCTTTAGGGTGTTTGGTTGCAAATGCTACATCTACAAGAAGCGGCAACACCTAGGGAAGTTCCAAAGACATTGTGATATAGGTTTTCTTGTTGGTTACTCATTGAAGTCCAAAGCATAGAGTATTTAATCATGCCACCGGCTTGGTTGAAGAAACATATGATGTGGAATTTGATGAATCTAACGGCTTCCAAGGAGCACATGAGAATCTTGATGATGTAGGTGTGAACCATTAAGGGAGGCTATGAAGAATATTCCAGTGGGAGACATCAAGCCAAAAGATGATGAAGATGATTTACAAGTCATTAACCAACCTTCTTTATTAAGTGTGCCATAAGATGGTGAAAAAGATGGGAGAGTAGAAAATGAAGATACTCATATCTCCCATGAGCAAATGGTGGTACAAGCACAAGATGTTGATGCTCCACAACCTCCTCCTCAAGTGGTCAATAGAAGAAATACACCTCTCCTACAAGATCATCCACAAGATCTCATCATAGGGAGTCCATCAAAGGGTGTAATGACTCTATCTCAAAAACTTGCTTCATTTATTGCTCATCACTCTTTTGTCTCTTGCTATGAGCCTACCAAGATAGAAGAAGCTCTTAAAGATCTGGATTGGATCAATGCCATGCATGAAGAGTTGAACAACTTCACTCGCAATGAAGTTTGGACTCTTGAAGAGCGACCAAAAGGTGCAAGAGTCATTGGAACAAAGTGGATGTTCCGCAACAAGCAAGATGATCAAGGTGTTGTTGTGAGGAACAAGGCAAGACTAGTTGCAAAGGGGTTCTCTCAAGTTGAAGGTTTGGATTTTGGAGAGACCTTTGCACCGGTTGCAAGATTAGAAGCCATCCGTATCCTTCTTGCATATGCATCACATCATGAAATGAAACTATATCAAATGGATGTAAAAAGTGCATTTTTCAATGGCTTTATTAATGAACTAGTCTATGTTGATCAACCTCCTGGGTTTGAAGACCCTAGATATCATAATCATGTTTATAGGTTGTCCAAGGCACTATATGGGCTTAAGCAAGCCCCAAGAGCTTGGTATGAGCGCCTTCGGGACTTCCTCATTGAGAAGGGCTTCACCATTGGGAAGGTCGACACCACACTATTCACCAAGAAGCTTGATGGGCATATATTCATTTGTCAAGTATATGTTGATGATATCATCTTTGGATCATCAAATGAAGACTCATACAAAGAATTTGGTGAATTGATGTCGAAGGAGTTCGAGATGTCAATGATTGGTGAGCTTACATTCTTTCTTGGTTTTCAAGTCAAGCAAATGAAAGAAGGCATCTTCATCTCTCAAGAGAAATACACAAAAGATCTTCTTAAGAGATTCAAGATGGATGAATGTAAGCCAATCAAGACACCAATGCCTACCAATGGACATCTCGACCTAGGTGAGGGAGGTAACCCGATTGATCAAACTCTCTACCGCTCCATGATTGGTAGTTTGTTATATTTGACCACATCTAGGCCCGACATCATGTTTAGTGTGTGTATGTGTGCTAGATTTTAAGCTAGTCCTAAGGAAACACATTTAATTACCGTAAAAAGAATCCTTAGGTATCTTAAGCACACACCAAGCATTGGCCTTTGGTATCCTAAAGGAGCTATATTTGAATTAATTGGCTATTCCGATTCGGATTACGCCGGATGCAAAGTTGATAGAAAAAGCACATCCAGAGGGTGCCATTTGCTTGGTAGATCACTTGTGTCTTGGTCTTCCAAGAAACAAAATAGTGTGGCTTTGTCCACCGCCGAAGCAGAATACATTGCCGCGGGTGCTTGTTGTGCACAAATTTTATACATGAAATAAACTTTGCTAGACTATGGTGTAGTTCTAAAACAAGGTACCTCTTTTGTGCGACAATGAAAGTGCGGTAAAACTTGCTAATAATCCGGTTCAACACTCTCGCACCAAGCACATAGATATCCGCCATCACTTTCTAAGAGATCATGTTGCTAAAAATGATATATCACTAGAAGGTGTAAGAACCGAAGATCAATTAGCGGATATCTTCACTAAACCGCTAGATGAGGCTACATTTTGTAGATTGCGGAATGAGCTCAATGTACTTGACTTTAGCAACTTCACTAAAAATTGAGCTTGTGTTGTCCCTTGCATTCATTGTAATATACAACATGTTTAATTTTTGGCGATGCATATAGGGCTTGTCTAACATGGTTAAGATAACCGCAGAAAAGCGTGTGAAGAAGCTTAACCTCGAATCAAACTTGACAAGCAACTAGATTTACTTACAAGTATTGCATATGCATGAATGTTGTTTTGTTGTTTCGTTCCATTTGCCCTCTTATTGACTATTTTCTTAAAAAGAATTATAGCCTAAGGCAAAATATTTTGAAAAATATGAGGGTTTGAGAGAGGTCACTCACATCAGTCCCAATTGGTGTTTATTTGGATCTTATTCAAGTTGGGACTTGATTGGGAACAGGCAGCGCGAAGGAACTTTGAAGATTTGCTAGAAAAGGTGCACCGGACGCTGCTGTCCAGCGTCCGATCAGTTCACAGGAGGTGAACTGCTGCAGAAGGAGTGACCGGACGCTGCGTTTGTGTGTCCGGTCAGGAAGGGATCCAGCGTCCGGTCGTTTGGAGAAGAAACAGGCTATACTAACCGGACCCTGCCTGTGTCCGGTCATGGACCATCGGACACGTCTGGTCACGATTCTAGAGGAATTGGACCTCTCTGGAATCGACCGGGCGCTGGGTGGTAGCGTCCGGTCGCTACCACCGGAGCATCTGGTCAGTGGATCTCGCACGGCTTCAGGACTCTTTTCCGTTTCCTTTCTTGTCGCGTTGGGGAACCTATTTAATCCAATTGGCCGTACCCTTTGCCCCGCATCTCGCTATGACCAAGCTCATGCCCTAACCGCCGCTGCTCCACCACGCCGCCAAGCTTCCTTATCGCCGGCGTACTGCCCGTGCTCGCCCCTACTCCTGCTCCGCGACCGCACGCCAAGTCCCTCGCGCCACCGCATCTGCACGCCTCCCGCAACCGCGCCATCGAAGCCGTGCACTTCGCCACGCCGTCGTCGCCCGCGTGTGCCACCGTTGGCTCCCAGGCATCGAGCGCCACTCAAGGCCATTTCCAGTACCCTAGCCCTACCTCCTCCTTCATTGGTAAGGCCAGACCTTTGCTCCTAATTTGATTTGCCTATGACCTAGATCAAATTACAATGCACTGATTTCAAATCGCATTCAGGGCTTTCCATCTACCCTAGTTGGTTCCGAGGTTCCCCCACGTGATACGTCCCTCTTTCTCTTGGATCGTCGGTTCGTCAGGTAGCATGCCCATCGTCTCAATTTCGCACCTACATTGCTTGCTTCCTAGGTCTTTCGCATCTATTGGATATATTGTATTTATTTGTATATCCATCTATTCCATCGTGCAGCGAGTCGGTGCCGTTGAGGTTCTTGTGGCATTTGTCAGACAACTCGGAGCCAAGCTCGCGAGTAAGGATCGAGGCTAAGCCTCGGGAGTGTCAGTTTAACAGTTGATCTTCATCAGCGGCAGTTCATCCTCTTGTCAGATCAGATGGCTCGCATGAAGAACGTTGGTGGTGGTCTAGGAGATGACGATCGGAGGCCCCTGCCTCGCCAGCCTGCAGGACCGAAAGGCAAAGCAACAAAGCAAGTGACATCCAAGAAGCGCAAGTACCCCGACGCAGAGATAGCGAGAGCAGCAGCAGTCGCTAAGGCAGCAGAGCGTGCCGAGAGAGGCGGTGCTCGTAGTGGTGTGGTCATTGTAGATCCATAGCTTACACCAGCACAGAGGGCAGCAGTTGAGGAGGCTGAGCGTCATCATGGTGGTCCACCTGGGACTGTCATGATGGCAGGACGTCGACTGGCTATTGAGGAGGCCTGACCTCAGGGGGAGTCCCAGTAGGAGCCATAGCAGCAGCCCCCACCAGCAGAGCCTCAGCCAGCTCAGGCGACTCAGGAGGGCCAACAGGCCGAGGAGACCGAGCTGGCACCCTAGCTACGCCGCTCTGGTCGTACCAGTGCTATAGTTCCTGCGAGGCCAGCTACACAGCATAGGGGTTCACGCCCACCGCCCAGACCATAGGGTCCGCCTCCAGTAGTACATCTTGACTTGAGGGCCGCCACAGCCAGATAGGTTTGCCAGCTGAGGTTTGTTGAGTTCGATGCGTGGTTCCCTCCGAGGAGGGATGAGAGAGCAGCAGAGGGTTTCTATACACCGCTCCAGGAGGATTTCTATAATGCTTATCTCAACAGTGGGGCAGTGTTCAGATCTCAGAGAGTCTGCAGTATAGAGTCTATTATGGCAGCAGCCAGAGAGCACATCCGCCCCTACTTGTCATATTTGCCGGGGCTCGTAGATCTGATTGGCCGGACAGGAGTATATGTACCATCTTGGGTCCGGCAGTTTTATGCTTCGCTCTACGTTGATCCGCATCACAACTTCATACACTTTGCATTCAACGGCAGAGACTACAGGGTGATGAGTTTCAGGGCCCGGGAGATACTGAGGCTATAGGATCAGCCTGTCAAATTGCATGAGGTGTGTTATGGACAGCAGGAGCCTCCCAGGTGTCCTCATGGAGGGTTGATGCCCCCTACTGGTCTTGTGCGCCATTGCTTCAAGGAGCCCTTTGGTGAGGGGTCGAGTAGGAACCCCAGTGACCTAACTCCTACCACTCGAGTGCTAGAGGTCATTATCAGGAGGACACTACTTCCCAGGTTGGGATACAGGGAGGGTCTGACTCGCTTACAGCTCTGGCTCCTTAATGCCCTGATGCAGTAGACCGTGTTCGACATTTGGGACCTCCTTCTATCAGAGATGGAGGATACTATAGCTGAGGGCTTCAAGGGTCGTAGACAGCTTCCATATGCACATTGGATTACATTCCTAATGCTCTAGTCTGTGTAGGTTCAGACCCCTAAGATGGTTGCAGAGTACAGAGGTGCCACCATAGAGTTTCTAGTATATAACCTGGCACAGAGGATCAAGCATAGCACTCCACAGGCACCTGCTCAGCCCAGCCATCGTCCAGATATTCCAGAGTCAGCAGCTCAGCATGATGAGATCATTAGAGGCATAGCCGCTACAGAGGAGGAGCAGCTTGAGGCACAACAGGAGATGACCGAGTCCAATGATAGTTCGGATGATGACTATCAGCTGATTCCTCAGATGCCTCCACGCAGACACGATGCAGAGGCCGGCAGTTCCAGCTCAGCTCCACCTACACCGTAGATGGACCCCGCCTTGATTGCTATTCTTGAGCGGATGCAGCAGGATCAGGCACGATAGGCATAGGAGACTGCTACCAACTTCGCACAGTTCCAGGCTCGTCAGGACGAGTTCCAGAGGCAGCAGCAGCTCCTTCATTAGCAGCAGATGCTTATGCAGCAGCAGCTCATGGGATTTATGCAGCATGTAGTTATAGCACTTGGGGCCCCATAGCCACAGCCTTCGCCCCAGCTTGCTCAGCCTGCCACCACTACGACGACTCCAGCAGTACAGCCCAGTGGGCTTCAGAGTCAGGGATAGCCTCCAGCTCCATTTGCTTCACCCACAGTTCTGGTGTCCCAGTGGTTGTCCTCACCAGTGCTAGCCCCACAGTTCACTCCATATCACACGGGCTTCTCACCAGAGCAGTCACCCTCGCTATTCGTGCCTGACACGTCAGTCTCCAGGAGTCTTGGAGCATCCTTTAGCGAGTTGACCGGCATGCCTACACCGCCTCATATGCATACCACCGATCCCTCTACAGCAGCTCTAGTTATCATGACTACTCAGAGGCTCCCTTCGTCTGTCGCCTCGTCAGATCCTACGACAGATGTCCTAGCATCATCACAGGCAGCACCTGCCCCAGCTCAGACCCAGACCGCTTTAGACACGCTTCTAGCCACAGAGGGTCAGTCAGTTCAGAGCTCAGGGTCAGGTGATGATGGCGCCCAGTTTCATCTTGCTCCACGTACTTCAGCGCTCGGCTCATCCGCTGCAGCCCCGCCGACCGACTCTTAGGTTTTGGTGTTTGACGCCAAAGGGGGAGAGGGTTCGAGTATGTAGACTCAGGGGGAGCGAGATTTAGGGGGAGCTAGTTATCTAGTAGTAGCTTATTATATACATTTGGAGTTTTATTTGTGTGATACACTATTACTATTATGCATTCGTGTGTTACTTTCATACATACTATTATATCTATGTGATAGTGCTATCTAAGTGATTGTGATATATGCCATGTGTGCTCTCTAATTTGCATTATTTATATGTCATATCACTTGTGTTATGCTCATTTGCCTTTGCTTCCGCGTTTATACTTTGAAGCAAATGAGCTTTGTTACTTGTACTCTTGCTTAATTCATATCCTTTGAGTACATTGTGTTGGCTTGGGTCATATAAGCTTGCCTAACTCTTTTGTTCTTATTGACAAAAGCTTATATGAACCAAGCCCGTCAAAAACCTCACTCATTTACATACTCGAGGTGGTATTGTCATCAATCACCAAAAAGGGGGAGATTGAAAGCATCTAGGCCCCTAGTTGGATTTCGGTGATTAATGTCAATACAAGATTACTATGACTAACGTGTGTTTTGTAGAGGCAAATTAAGTTAGGTTATGGTAATGGAGATCGATTGGGCAATCGAGGTGGTCATGCCCCTATGATGGAAATCGTTTTGGTTTTCAAAGGATGGACGACAAGGTTAAGGATGACTAGTTCTAAGTGTCGATTGGAGTTGGAGTGACACTTAGAGTAGTTTAGGACTCTGTTTTTCCTTTGGCCGTACTATTAAGGGGGGTATGAATGGGTAGCTTGACCTAGTTGATTCTAGTGAGTTAGGTGTGGTGCACACTTGTTGAAACTAGCTCTAGGTAGCTTCTATGAATGCCTAAGATCCTTTGGAGCAAACTTCATTCACATATGTTCGAGAGTTGGAAGTGAATGGAGGGTCAAATGCTGACCGGATGCTGGCTCCGGTGCGACCGGACGCTGGCCGTAGGGTCCGATCAGTTCATTTGATCAAGAGACTGTGTTCGGTGCGACCGGACACTGGAGAGGTCAACTGACCGGACGCTGAAGTCCAGCGTCCGGTCGACTCCAGTAAGGTTCCAGAGAAGGGAATCTGTGATCGGACGCGTCCGGTCAGTACTGACCGGACCCTGGGGGTTCAGCGTCCGGTCGAGTATAGTAAGGTTCCAGTAAGGGTTTAAAGCGATCGGACGCGTTCGGTCGGTGGTGACCGGACCCTGCCAGCGTCCGGTCAACACATTTTCGCTGGTTCGCGGGTTGAACTGACCGGAGCGTCCGGTCAACATGACCGGAGCGTCCGGTCACCCCGCAGAAGCTCATAACGGTTCGTTTTTTAGGCTATCTTATAAATAGAAGCTCCACTCGTGTGTGGAGTTACTTTTGCTCATTCCAACAGCTAAGAAACACGTTTGTTAGTGCCAAGAAGAGCAAGGTCCTAGTGAGGTGATTGAGATTTGAGAATCCAAGAGAGTAGCCTCATTAGTCAATCAAGAGTAGCAAAGTGTGCATCCATCTTCTCATTAGGCTTTGCGTGGTCAAGTGAGAGTTCGTACTTGTTACTCTTGGTGATCGCCATCACCTAGACGGCTTGGTGGTGATTGGGAGCTTGGTGATCACCCGGTGGAGCTTGTGGGTGACCCAACTCAAGTTGTGAGCGGCCTTGGGTGATTCGCCGCGATGGAGTGTCGAAGAATCAACCCGTAGAGAGCACTTGATCCTTGCGCAGATCAAGGGGGAGCTACACCCTTGTGCGGGTGCTCCAACGAGGACTAGTGGGGAGTGGCGACTTTCCGATACCTCGGCAAAACATCGCCGCGTTCCTCTCTCTCTATTTACTTTGAGCATTTACTTTGAGTATTTACTTTGAGCAATTCAATACTTGTTTTTACATCCATAGAATTGCATGCTAGAGTAAGTTTGGAACATAGGTTGCAAGTCCGTTGTGCGTTAGTTTGATAGAAACACTTTTCTAGGCACAAGGGGTTAATTGGGCTATCCGTAGGATTTGATTATTGCAAGAATATTTAGAATTAGCCCAATTCACCCCCCCTCTTGGGCATCTTGATCCTTTCAGGGTAAAATAATCATTTCCCCACACCTAAATTTTTTAGTTACACCAATTCTACTTAGAAAGAATCGAGAGAAGATTTTCATCCGGGTACGAGGTAAACAAACCCATATTTATTCAAACAGCAGGACTAGCGCTCGAACGTTTGGACGGACGCCCATGGCTGCTCTGTTTCCCGTGTAGCGAGTAGACGGCGTGGATCTCAGCTTGCTACGTGGCCACCATGCTGGCATCGCGCCTCCATCTGCCCCCTCGGGGCCACCACCTCCACGGGCATCGTGCTAGTCGGGCGTCCATGTCAAACGCTCTCACCGAGCTTGAACTATCGCATTGAGATGGAGGGGATAGAAGGGAAGGGAGGGGAGGCAAAGGAGAGGAGAGGCCGAGGCGCGTGCGCGAGGAAGGAGCCAAAGCCCTGCGGTAGGGCGCTGTCTGCCAGCCAACGGCGCTATTGCAACATGTGCAACGCTCGATCTACTTTTAAAACATCCAGATGCAACACTTGCAACATACGTCTAAAGATAAATGAAACACTTAAAACATGTGTCTGAAACACTTGAAAAAACACCTGAAAACACTTGAAAACCATTGCAAACATACACAACATCCAGATAAAACACTTGCAACATATGCGTGAAACTTATGCAACATCCAAATAAACACACATGCAATGTAGGTCTAAAAACAGATAAAATATTAGGAACAGACGCTTGCAACATACATGTACAACCATTTCAACATATGCAACATTGTAACACCCGGTTTCAAGGACAAAGCCGAATGCACACCATATGTGAGCCCTGGAAATCAAATCTCACATATAGCTACAAATGAAGGGCAGTATCAAATCGTAATGCTTAATATATAGCGAACTTAGCAAAAGAGATAACCTTAGAAAGCAATCAACTGATAGACAACTCTGATCCCCGGGTGCAGACTTCACTCCACTGGATCCAAACTGACTGGTTGATCACAAGCCTAACTTCTCAAGTCTCTGACAACTGTTATCCGGCCTAAGGTGTGGGGGAAATTGCAAGAGTGAGTCCATGTCGAACTCAGCAAATATAGCAACAAGGTAGTGTATTCCATAACCACATGATCAAGTATAATTGAATAATAAATATCTTAAACAATTGACATAAGTGATCATCTTAACAAGTAAAAGTCATCATCCCTTATGTAAGGGTTCCAAGGCCGCTCGTATCCGTGAGCACGGCTAGTATACTAGTTTATTAAACTCTGCGCAGAGGTGTACACTTTCACTGTGAGTCGTGATTTGCCCTTTCGCCCGAGGTGATCAGCCTCTTAACCCACTACCAAGGAAGGCCGGCAGGGTTCACTATGAAGCCTTTCAAAGGTTTCGTCTAATCGGGAAGGGCCGCAGGGTCATCGGATATAGGAACCCCCCTTCCAAAAAAAAGGCCGCTTCCATAGCTAGGCTCAACAGGACAGAGGCTGTCCTATACCCAACTCGCAGTATCCTCTAAGCCGGCTAGAAAAAGACCTCATACTGAGCTAAAGCCAGAGCCATATATCCCTCACAGCTGTACTGTAAGTCCTGAATGATCACTTACAAGACAAGTCCTTATGTTGCTAAAAAGTCATCTTGTTTATGTTTATAGCATATTCATTAATCAAGTTTCAAGATCATGATCACAGAAAGAAAACCCAAGCTATACTTGCCTTTAACACCGATCCTTCGGTAAGCTCTAATCTTCAACGTTTTCTTCTTCTTCTTCTTGATCTCCAACTTCTTATAGATCACCAACGCAAAACTCACCGACTGGACAAGACCGAAAAGCACCACACAAGCATCCGAACAAGCATGCATAGCAAACATACTAGATTAGAACAATACACCAATCAATGAAAAGATTCAAAATCTAATCTACGCATTGCTACGATCACACACACGCAAAAGGCACACTAATCGAAGCTACGGTAAAACAGAAACATCTATCGAAGGATTTACGTTGGAAAGGAAACTATATGCTTTATCTATTTTAATGATCATAAAACATGTATAAGATATCTCAGGGGAATATCTAAAATTGAGTTAAGTCATTTTATACTTGAGTTATTAGATTTAGAAAACTAAGATAAATTAATCATATCTTAATTATAAATATTTTGATATCTTTTATGCAAATTAAATTGAAATATAATAACAAATGAGAGTATATATATTCAAAGTATATATGTCACATTTAAACTTGGCAAATTACAATTTAAAGACATACATGTTTATGTCACTAATTAATCATATTTTATTAATCAACATATATAGAACATGTGAGAGCAACTAATAGAACAATTATATTATGTCTCATAATTGATCTAAGCAAGTCATAATTAAAAAGACATTAATGTTGGCATAAGTCATATTTTATAATTATAAAAGATTATACATATGCTTTAAGTCATTTAAACATTTAACACGAAAAGATAAAGAACATATAATAACTAAACGAAAGCACTTATGTTTCAAGATTAAACTAAATCACTTATAAATCAAGAGAGATTAAGGGTGACATTAATTAGATTTACAGTAATTTATAAAAGACCGAAGTATATGCCTATGTTACTTTTAATTAGAAACTCAATTGCATAAGCACAAATCAAATTATTATTTACTTATAAAATTTCAAAGATGTGAAACATGATAAATTTTCCTACTAATGTGTACCTCATGATCAGCACAGTCGTAAAAGAACAAGAACGAAATTAAACTGATTGTTTTTAATTGGGAAACCATTAACTAATTATTAATGAAATTAGTATTAGGTTAATAAATTCATAATTAACTGACATGATAAACTTTACTACTACTGCGTAGAGCACAAAATTACGAAACTAACGCAACTAGAATCGCTCGAAACGGAATTAAAACGGTTAAACGACGGAGATTAACAATAGGATGGCGAAATCGTAAATAATTACATCTTCTACCTTGGCTGTAGCTGATCGTGGCCAGCCAAATTGACTTCGACTGATCTTGGAGAAGGTGGACAGCAGACATGTCACACTTCCTACGGCAACGACGGCTTTGCCTATGTTCTTGGAAAGGCTCCGAGTGGCAGCGGCTTCCATAGCCATAAAAGGGCATCGGCATAGTTTAGTACAGATGTGTATTTAAACTATGAACTGAGGATTCACAGGGTCATGCATGATATATACATAGCTGATCGAATAAACAAGAGGCGAAGGAACTTTGCAGAATTACCATAGCTTGTTTAGCTTGGCTTCCTTCATGCATGTCCAGCTGCTACACGATATCCAGAAAACATGCATCATGATCTTGCAAACCGGTCAGCAGGTAGCTAGGGCTTGGCTGACGGGGGCAGCAGCATCCAGACGTAAAGGCCGAAGGCCTCTGCTTTTAAAGCGGTACATGCGATGCTGTATTCTGTAGATGATCAATGTGCTCTTGAAAG
This sequence comes from Miscanthus floridulus, assembly GCF_019320115.1. Taxonomy (NCBI): domain Eukaryota; kingdom Viridiplantae; phylum Streptophyta; class Magnoliopsida; order Poales; family Poaceae; genus Miscanthus; species Miscanthus floridulus. Next base: position 25,267,590 of record NC_089593.1, on the reverse strand, counting down.
GTACCAGTGAGCAGAAGGTACGCACAGATGCAATGCATATATCTGCACTTGGTAAATGAAAAGAGAACTTACGTATTTTAGTGAATATGCATGATTAACTGTCTGTATGTAGATGAGGCATATAGATGTATATATACACATGCAAAAGCAGCATGCAGCAGCGGTATGTATTCAATGGCACCGTGTAATTAGCAGAGAAGAAAGGAAACACGAAGATGCAGATGCTCACCAATGAACGGGCAGAGTTAAAGATCCTGCATGGCGGCATGGCTGACAATTCTGGTGGTGGCATCGCCCACGACGACGACGACGAGAGAAAGAGCAGAAAAATATAATTTACTACATGAAGGATTTCTCAAACTAGGGGCTCCCCTTACGGTAGTTTTGGTGTGCTTTGCCCAAGGGGTTGGTAGATATATATAGGAAGAAAAACTCCCCACATCTACATCAACTAGCAATATGGTACTAATTGATGTTACACCCTCCACCTTTACTAATAGGCCTAATTAATTATTAAAGCACATTAGTAAATAAAGACATAGGCCCTTGGGCATGAGGAAATCTGAGATATTTCATTATTTTCGGAATTAATTAATTTCATGGATAAAATAATTCTAGAAAAGTCCAGAATTGATTTTTAAGTCACGAAAAATACTCTGAAGGCTCCGAATATTTGGGAAAAATTCTCAGAGATATTTTAGAATATGAGCAACCTAAATAAAATATTTAAGGCTCACCAGAAGATAATTTAGAGCATCTAAAAATTAGACTATGCTCATAAACAAGTGGGAACAAATTCTAGAAGAAACCGGAAAAGTTTCGTGAAGTTTTTAGAGATTGGTTCATTGGCGAGAAACTGAAAGAAGTGATTTGGGTTACAAAGTAAATACTTTCGGAAGCTTCCAAATGAAACTTGAGCTGAGAAATAAGGAATTTGATTATAGGAAAAAGACAACGACAAGTTGAAAAAGATAAACGACTTACTAACGCGATTTGAAAAGTTTGGTCACTCTCATCACAAAGTCAAACAACAAGCATACATCACAATAAAATATATGCACCAGCATGTATGCACAAAAATGTTGCTACACCCTATGATAAATTTTAATTCAATGAAAATCTTTATTTTCCTATATTTTCATGAACACAAAAATATATAAATAAATCAATTTAGCTCTATTTTCAAAGAGACAAATTTTAGGGTGTTACAAACATTCCAATCTACACTACAAGAAATATGTCATCTTATGACGATTATGGCATGACATCTTATCAAAAGGCCACTAAATCGATCATTTTATGACATTTGTTTCAAAGCCATCTCAACTTAGTGACATTAACAAATGCACGTCATAAAAAATGTCTTGAAGCTAGTAGAATGGTATACTGTGACAAGTTGCCATGTGATAACGACCAATTTACTGATGTTATAAATCTAAGATAAGAATGATGTGTCAACATTATTAGTATTATCCAAGGTGACATTATGAGTCCACTTGGCAAGCCTAATTGAGTGGGTTATATATATATATATATATATATATATATATATATATATATATATATATATATATATATATATATATATATATATATATATATATAGGCTAATCTGAAGCCAGCTACAGAATATCTAATTCTGTAGCCGGGTCATCCGACGCACCCGAGGCGAGACAACGCAGCGGACGTGCGCGGGGTTCCTGGTCCTCCCGAGCTCCTGGCTCCCGCGGCTCCCAATCCGCATGGCTCGCCCAGTTACGGGAGCTGCGCATCACACTGAGAATAATTTACAATGAAGTAATTACGATAATTTTAGTGCCTAGAGACCTTATTTAGGATAGGGAGTTACCACAATTAGATGTCAAAGATTTTCTAAAGGATCTAGTTACTGTAAAGAGGTCAAATTGCAATAAACCAGAAATACAATATTTATGATATTTTTGTTGGACAATTACCACAACTTCCTATCAAGATGCTATAAGAAAGCACTTACATTTCTAAAAAAAAAGAAACTACTTACAACATTTCAGAATATTGGAAATGATAATTAGGCTGTGGTGTTACGTAAAATTGGCATGAAAGTGATTACATATTTCTCAAAAAACTTGGAAAAAATAGAAACAGTACATCGATCCATTTTCCATCAGCATGATGTCCACTCATTTGGAACGACTCCGGGACGATCAAGATCATGCCATGTGAGCCTCAGGTCCGGCTAGAAGCTTCTTAGTCAGCGTTCAGTGGGTGGTAAAAGCAAGTAGAAGTGCAGCTCTGACCCAAATTTGGGCCCCTTCTCGTGCATCTGTGGTGAATGAACATTAGAGCGAATAACACATCAGTGATTTACATTATAAGCTAACCAAGATACATGATAAATCATTAACAAGAACAAATGAATTTACTGTAACCTTGGCCTAAGTAACCACCAGAATTAATTCCGGTAGTTCAGTTCTGGTTTCTAGATCAAATCGATTTCAATCTGCAAGGGTGAAAAGTAGAAAACATCACTGTGAGAATGGAGGTCTCACCGGCAAAATAAGAAAGCAAGCTTGTTATTTCAAACTACGGGAGCAAGAAAAATTGATAGTTGAACCATCTGCACGCAGGCTCGTCAATTGGTGGACACAGTTACCGTAACACAAACTTGGTTACTGGAAAGATAGATATGTTATTTTCGATAATTTTGTACCATAACAGTAACTAAGTTACAATATATTAGTAAAAAATACAGTAATTCCACAATGCTCTACGTCAAATTTTGAATACCATATGAATGAAATTATCGTAACTTCAGTATAAGTTACATAATATTTATGAGAATTGTGCTTACGGCAATACTAACAATATTTACAAGAATTTCACTAATAATATTTATGCGAATTCCATACAAATTATTTGAAAGTAGAGATAAATCAAGCGGAGGCATAGGAAAAAATACAGTTTAATACTCACGGATTCGGATCAACAAATAAATAGGAGAAGGATTCCGATCAACAAATAAACAGGAGATGTCACACTCACCGAAGGAGAGGACGCAGTCTCTATCACGGAGCTGTCATCCACTTACAACGGGCATCGACAAAGACAATTCGCCTCAGGTCCGGCCGATGAGCCACCAACGACTAGGCTGATGCATCACATCGTGACTAGGTCACGGTTCCGAGTCGACGAAGAGGACGCGCACAGGCCAACGGGGAAGGTGCCGCACCGGAGATGACGAGAGAAGACAGGGAGGGGCCGTCTGAGCCCGGCGTCGCCTTCACGGGGAGCGAGGCTGCCTCCGGTCGCAGCGCGGGGGAGCAGGGCCGCCGCTGGTCTCGTCGCCGAGGGGGCAGGCCGCCGTGGCAGGGCCGCCGCCGGTCGCCGGAATCCCATGAGGATGATGCGCACCGCCGGTCGGGGAAGGATCAGATCGACGCCGTCGCAGTGTCCCGTGTGGTGGAACGTCTCCAGCAGGAAGAAGCAAAACATGTTTTCGTGGCTGCGTTCTTGGGCGGCGAACCTGGTGTTCTCGTGGCCGGTGAAAGGAAAGAGAAAAATCTCGGGATTAAATGAATGCATGGATGCATTAGGATGGGGGACCACCTGAGTCAAAGCCAATCTCGCTCGGGAGTTGCGGTGGGTCTTGAGTTTGCAAGTTTTGGTCCGCCTACAGAATACATACATACATACATACATATACATATATATATATATATATATATATATATATATATATGCACTATAATGTAGTTGTCTATAAAATAATTTATTTTGTAGCCACTATGAATTACGATAATTATTATGTTAATTTATGAGATTATAGCAACTCCTTACTAAGTGGTTTACTATAAAGTTATGGTAAATATCCCCATGTGTTATAGTAACCCAACTATCATAAATATATATTGACATTATCGTAAATTAGTATATAAAATTATCATAAATGAAGGTGGCTACTGAATAACTTATTTTATACTCTACTGAATATATATTTGCTCTAGTCGCACCAAAAAGCATCGGGCGCGAGGCCACCCAACGTCAACGTCGAGCAGTAAGGGCGCAGAAGGCCCAAGGCAGGCGCAAGGGCGGAAATTAGCAAAGACTGTATTGCGTAGGCAACGGAAATTAGCCGAAATTAGCAACAACAAAAAAAACTGTACTGCGTAGGCAGAGGTTCGAACATAGGACCACCTGGTTTACAAGCAAGTATTCGATCACTGAGCTATTCATGCTCTTATGGCTCTGTTTGTTTCCGCTTCTCCCAGACACGCTTGGGTTATAATCTAAACGAAGATTTTCTCGCTTCTCGCTTTTCGCTTCTCGTAGTTCAAATCTCTGAAGCGGCTTACCACATAAGCGAGAATCGGTGGAAATAAGCAAAGCGTTTGGCGGGATTCTCGCTTATTTCCACCGATAAGCCGCTTATAAGCTGAAACAAACAGGGCCCAATTGAGCGTTGCGATGGATGCTATATATTGTTGGAAATTATTTGTGAAATCAATTTTTACATTAGATTATTAATAAACTATGGCATTAATGTCTTAATTTATAGTACCACTCAGACATGATATACGGTTGCCAGTGAATCCTGCTTGACGTATGCCACTTTGACTAGTGGCGTGAATGTGTTCTTTATGCGTTCATGGGCCCACCTGCAGTGTCACACTTTGAGAAAACGATGGTGTATAATCTTTCCAAAAAAATTAAATGGTTTTAACAAAGCGGTAATATACAATTGGAGGATCCTATGCTCTCACCATCACGTTTCGTTTCCTTTCTACTTCATTTGCCCTTATATATTCTACAATTTTGTAACCGTGGTCTATATGGCAGAGTTGAGTTGAGAATTATTTTTTAATGTCTACTTTTTGGAATTTGTCTGACATGAGTGTTCAGCTCAACAACAAAAAAATCCTAACCACATTCGGCACGCATTGAGTGTTCAGCCCAACTGCCCTACAAAAGAAGAAAAAAATCAAAGCCAATGTTCCCTAATATAAGAGGATTGAGAAAAGAAAAAACAAAAAGAAAAATAATACAAAGCCAACGTTCCCTAACAAAGTGGCCCCTAATGGCACGTTCCGACCTGCCACTAGAAAACCAGCCGCGCCATCGCTGGAGCAACCAGCTGGCAATCTTTTGTTGTGGCTTGGAGATCAATCTGAATTGGATGTTTTTCAATAGTGTATTACTTAGAACAACTGGGGCACTGGGTCCTCTGCAGGCTCATCTACTTACTTTCCAACATATATCATGTGCCCTCTTTATATTGAGATGCTCCAGGTCTTGCATCATCCTAAATTGCAGAAATGGAAGTTAAGGATTTCAGGTTACATCATGGCAAATTTTAGAACACATGTTCAGAGTTTCAGGTTACATGATAACCAAAATTTTAGAAATGCATATTCAAACTGCAAGAAGCCACATTTAGTTTACATTGTGAAACACTTGCAACATACTTCAAACACTTAAACAGATGCTTGCAACATGCGCTTTTAGCAAACCCTGTTAGGCGGGTGAGCGGACGGAGCACTGCACAGCGGGATCCGGCTACGCTGGTCGCGGTGGAGGAGGCGGCAGCAACAGCCATCCAGGTCAACCGAGGCGTGGTGCGGCACAGCCGGCCTAGCGCTCGGCCATAGCACGCGCGGCCAGCTCGACGGCTGCCCGATCGGGAGAGCACACCGGAGGGAGCAGGGGGCACGGCCAGAGCGAGGAGCGGCTGCCCGGTCAGGGGCACGCACAAGAGGGAGCTAGGGCGTAGTGCGTCTCCATCGTCCACCGTGTGCCAGCACCCTTCTCCGGCGTCCTCGTCAGTCGAAGAGGCGAGCACATCGTTCTCAAATCGCAGGTGTTAAGAATTTAGGCAATTTCATTATCAGTTTAATCCAGAAAAATAACATCAGCAAGTTTGTGACGACATATATGTGCATGTGTATATTTCTTATGAACACTACACCATGCAGAGATGACATACTGGCGAATACAGTAAAAACACAAAGTACAGAAATCACAGAGATTAGACTGTACCCAGCGGAGGGTCCCATGCCGAGGGCATCAGAGGCTCCATTCGCACTAGTCGACATAGTGCGTTGCTCAAAGTCGCGGAGCACAGTCGATGCAGGAAGATGTTCGCAGTGCAGTCCCACGAACGGATCACTAGGAAGAAGATAGCTTGCGGTTCTGTAGGCAATCACCGGGAAGAAGATGTACGTGGACGAGCAGTCGTGGATCGCTCCCCAAAAACCTAATCATCGCGCACCCCGTGCAAGGTTCTCTCGCGGACGAGGGTTTTGGAGGCACCTGCTCTCCCGCTACTCCGTGCGCGTAGAGTTACGGGACGGGGAAGCCAGGAAGCTGCTGATCTATGGTTCTCTCTGGAGTGGTTGCGGAAGAACTATATCTGGACTGACGGAGGACTCGGATATATGGACGGGGAGAAGAGAGGCAGCGGAGAATCCAAGGAGACGGAGACAGAGAGACGGAAGCGGAAGAGACAGTAACTGCCGTGATCAGTTCGCCTCCACCATCAAGGGGAGTAACTCCCGTTGTTATGTGGATTAAGTGGCAAAAGACTGGCCACGCCCGCCCGCTCGCCGCCCGCCTACCACGCCACGCCACGCCCATGGCCTGGCTCGGGCGGCGGCGGCGCGCGCGTGTGGCACGCCTTTGTCCTTTTCTCAGCTTCTCAATTTAGATGAATAATTTCCAACCATAAAAGCTAAGTCAACGTTCAGTCAAACCCCCATATGGTATTGAACCATGCAACGCTTAATGTTACACACCATAGAGTTTTATTTGATTCATTAAATATTATATGGGCCAAGCCCATATTATATCCAACAATCCCCACCAAACTCTAGGGTTTGTAACAAAGTAGTCTCAGAACCACATTTCTTTTATATACCAGTGTTTCGATAGAGACTGTTAAGTTGAACATCCATCTAGAACAATAGTTTCACTCAGTCACAATAGAACAATGGACTAAGCCTTGAATTGACAGTTTGTGTGAGGTGAATGTCACTAAAGTCCTTAGCTGATACTAGGCAGCAAAAGACATCCCCTCTATTTGAAGCATATAAGTCATACTTCAGTGCCTTTCATGAGTATTTAGAGATCACCCAAATCTCATAGACTGTGACTAGCAGTCTGACTCATATAGGTGTGTTCCTCAAAAGATATTCTGTAGGACAACATCTTTGCTTTGACAAGCCACTTGGAACGCATTAAGGCAAAAGCCAGCCTGCCTTACAGAAAGGAAAGATATGCATCAGAAATGAGTCTTACTAAGGATCTTTCCTCACAATTTACTGCTAGCTTGTTTCACCATTCTACTTCATGGGATCTCCGATCACATAGAATAGGTTACCATAATAGTAAATTTCAAGTGGGTCTCAAACCCATCTCTCTCTATGCACTTTCTATCACATTGCGTGATAGATCCTTAGTGAACTGATCTGCCAGATTATTAGACGTATGAACATAGTCCAACACTATTACTCCGGAGTTTCTCAATTTTCTGACAGATTTTAGTCATCTCTTAACATGCCTTGTGGACTTCATGTTATCCTTGGAACTGTTAACCTTTGTAATCACAGTCTGGTTATCATAGTTCATAGAAATAGCCGGTATGGGTTTCTCAACAACCGGTAAATCCATAAGGAGATCACGAAGCCACTCAGCCTCAGATCCAGCAGTGTCTAATGCTGTGAGTTTTGCTTCCATTGTAGACTTCGTTAAGATAGTCTGCTTGCAAGACTTCCAGGAAACAGCACCACCTCCAAGCGAAAACATATATCCACTTGTGGCATAAAGCTTATCAACATCAAAAATCCAGTTGGCATCACAATAGTCTTCCAGCACTTTTGGATGTCCGGTATAACAAATACCATAGCTCATGGTCCCTTTTAGGTAGCGCATCACTCTCTCAAGAGCACGCCAGTGATCATCTCCCGGGTTTGACACAAACCGGCTCAGCTTGCACACAACAAATGTGATGTCAGGCCTTGTTGCACTAGCAAGATACATGAGCGAACCAATGATCTGGGAATATCTCAACTGATCCCTTGCTATTCTTCGATATTTCCTCAATAGCACTCTAGGGTCATAAGGTGTAGGAGCAGGTGCACAAATCACTGAACCCAAAGCGACGCAGCACCTTTTCCACATAGTGGGTTTGTAACAGAGTTACCCCACCATCACCTTCTCTTAGAAGCTTGATATTAAGAATAACATCAGCCTCTCCCAAATCTTTCATCTCAAAATTTTTAGATAGAAATTCCTTCACCTCCTCGATCACTTTGAGGCTGGATCCAAAGATCAGTATGTCATCAACATATAAGCACAAAATGACTCCTTCACCTCCACCATACCGATAGTACACACATTTGTCAGCTTCATTCACAACAAAGCCAGCAGATGTTAAGGTTCTGTCGAACTTCTCATGCCATTGCTTAGGAGCTTGTTTTAGGCCATATAATGACTTTAATAATTTACACACCTTGCCTTCTTGACCATTTGCTACAAACCCATCAGGCTGATCCATATAGATCTCCTCCAACTCTCCATTTAGGAAAGTTGTCTTAACATCCATTTGATGAACGATAAGACCATAAGAGGTTGCCTGGGAAAGCAAAACTCGAATTATGGTCAATCGGGCAACCGGTGAATAAGTATCAAAGAAATCCTCACCTTCCTTTTGAGTATAACCCTTGGCCACAAGCCTTGCCTTGTACTTCTCAATAGTACCATCAGGCCTAAGCTTTTTCTTGAACACCCATTTGCAACCTATAGGCTTGCACCCATAGGGACGATCAACTATTTCCCAAGTTCCATTAGACATAACAGAATCCATCTCACTCCGTACTGCTTTCTTCCATAAGTCAGCATCAAGAGAGGAATATGCCTCTTCAATGGTCGTTGGTGTGTCATCCACAAGGTACACAATATAGTCATCACCAAAAGACTTTATAGTCCTCTGTCTCTTGCTTTTCCTGGTGACTATAGTGTCATCCTTCTCAGGATTTTACACATAGGGTTCCTCAATTTGTTCTATCGGAGTAAAATTTTCATGCTCATGGGGAATTATAAATTCATGACTAGTTATGCTAGGTGCATTTTTCATGGGAAACTCATTCTCAAAAAATATAGTGTCTCTAGATTCCATGATTGTATCAACAGCCATCTTAGGAACACTAGAGTTTATAATTAAAAATCTATAACCCACGCTATGAATAGCATAACCAAGACAGACACCATCAACGGTCTTTGGTCCAAGCTTTCGCTTTTTGTTTATCGGCACATTCACCTTTGCCAAACAACCCCAAGTTCGCAGGTAAGAGAGATTTAATCTCTTCTTCTCCCATTCCTCGAATGGTGTAATTTCTTTGCTCTTTGTGGGCACTCTATTTAGGACATGACATGCTGTCAATATAGCCTCACCCCACCATTCCTTAGATAGTCCTGCAGTCTCCAACATGGCATTAACCAAATCAGTTAGAGTGCGGTTCTTTCTCTCTACAATCCCATTGGACTGTGTTGAGTATGGTGGCATCCTCTCATGAATAATTCCATGCACCACGCAAAACTCAGAAAATTCATTTGAGAAATATTCTCCCCCGTGATCGGACCGCAAACACTTGATTTTCTTCTCAAGTTGATTTTCTACCTCAGCTTTATAGACTTTAAAATAATGCAACGCTTCATCTTTTATTTTCAGCAAGTACACGTAGCAAAATCTAGTGCAATCATCTATAAAAGTCATGAAGTATCGTCTACCGCCTTTAGTCAATTCGCCATTCATTTCGCATAAATCAGAATGAACGAGTTCTAATAGTGCCAAGTTCCTCGCCTCAGCAGCCTTGTGAGGCTTGGGCGGTTGCTTCGATTGCACACACACCTGGCACTTAGAATCTTTGATTAAGTTAAATTTCGGGATTAAATTTAGATTTGCAAGCCGCATGAGACAACCAAAATTAATGTGACAAAGTCGTGAATGCCATATATTCGACTCATCCAAAACATTAACATTGTTCACCACTTTATTACACACATCATCAAGCACAGATAAGCGGAACAAACCTCCACAATCATAACCTTTTCCAACAAATGTTCCATGCCTCGACACAACACATTTATTGGACTCAAGTACAATTTTAAAGCCACCGCGACACATCTGAGAAGCACTAACAAGATTCTTCTTGATGGAGGGGACATGCTGCATGTTCTTTAATAGCACCGTCTTTCCGGAAATAAACTTCAGAACGACCGTACCAGCACCAAGAACACGCGCATGCGAACCGTTTGCCATCAGCAAGGCTCCACTCCTGTCGGCCTGATAGGAAATAAACAAAGAAACATCAACACACACATGAATATTAGCACCGCTGTCCATCCACCACTCAAGTGAAAGACAAACTGAAAGAACAAAGGGTAAAGAATTACCATACCCAGATGTTCCTCCTCCAGTCTCGCTAATGACCACGTTTGTTGATTTCTTTTCTTGCATATATTTGCGGTCTGGGCACGCACTTGCCCAATGTTCATCACTCCCACAAACAAAGCATCCTCCACCTTTCTTGTTGTTTTTCTTTTTAAACTGTGCAGTCTGCTTAGGCTTTGCATTGTTGTTCTCTTGCATGTTCTTCTTCTTTTTATTATGAGATGCAAATGAGTTTTTCTTCTGCACCATATTGGCAGCGGAAGACTCAAGTCCTTTTCCACGGTTGTCTTTTGCTCTCGCCCTTTCCTCAACATCAAGAGATCCAATAAGCTCAGCCACGCTAAACTCTTATCTCTTGTGTTTTAGAGAAGTAGCAAAATCCCTCCAAGAAGGTGGCAACTTAGCGATTATACCGCCGGCCACAAACTTGTCAGGCAACAGACATGGGAAATGTTCTAGTTCCTTCGCTAGCGCCTGTATCTCATCGACCATAGAACAGTTTTCAACCATTTTGTAGTCATACAGCTGCTCCATAAGGTACAGCTCACTGCCAGCATTAGAAACCCCAAACTTTGCCTCAAGAGCATCCCATGACTCTTTGCCTGATGTGTAAGATATGTAGTTTTTCTCATACTTGGGATGAAGTGCACTAATCACGGCGCCTCAAAACAGGTTATCGGCAGCCAAGAACTTTCGCTCCTCCTCAGGAGTAAACTATTCAGGCTTCCCCTATGCGACGTGATAGCAGTTCATCGTAGTCAACCACAATACCATCTTAGCACGCCATATCATGAAATTCTTGCCATCAAAATTATTTGGCTTCAAAGCAGCAGCAAAACCACTGACAGAAAATTGTGTATTATTAGGTTTTTGGATTGTTAGGAATTTAGGCAATTTTATTATCAGTTTAATCCAGAAAAATAACATCAGCAAGTTTGTGACGACATATATGTGCATGTGTATATTTCTTATGAACACTACACCATGCAGAGATGACATACTGGTGAATACAGTAAAAACACAAAGTACAGAAATCACAGAGATTAGACTGTACCCAGCGGAGAGTCCCATGCCGAGGGCATCGGAGGCTCCATTCGCACTAGTCGACATAGTGCGTTGCTCGAAGTCGTGGACCCCAGTCGATGCAGGAAGATGTTCGCAGTGCAGTCCCATGAACGGATCACCAGGAAGAAGATAACTTGCGGTTCTATAGGCAATCACCGGGAAGAAGATGTACGTGGACGAGCAGTCATGGATCGCTCCCCAAAAACCTAATCGCCGCGCACCCCGTGCAAGGTTCTCTCACGGACGAGGGTTCCGGAGGCACCTGCTCTCCCGCTACTCCGTGCGCACAGAGTTACGGGATGGGGAAGCCAGGAAGCTGCTGATCTGGGGTTCTCTCTAGAGTGGTTGCGGAAGAACTATATCTGGACTGATGGAGGACTCGGATATATGGACGGGGAGAAGAGAGGCAGCGGAGAATCCCAGGAGATGGAGACGGAGAGATGGAAGCGGAAGAGACAGTAACTATCGTGATCAGTTCGCCTCCACCATCAAGGGGAGTAACTCCTGTTGTTATATGGATTAAGTGGCAAAAGACTGGCCACACCCGCTCACTCGCCGCCCGCCTACCACGCCACGCCCATGGCCTCGCCCTGTGCCCACGACCCGGTGAAAGGTCCTAATATGTCTAGAGGGGGGGTGAATAGCCTATTTAAAAATCTACAAATCAACTAGAGCAATTTGATTAGTATGACAAATAGCGTAATGCAAACTTGCTCTAGCCCTACAAGGGTTGCAAGCCACCTATCAACAATTCTAGTTGCAATGATTACTTAGGCACACAAACTTGCTATGTAACTACTCACTAAGAGCACTCAATTCTAATTACACTAAAGAGCTTGTATCAACTAGTTTGCAAGAATGTAAATAAGTGAGTAGGGTGATTATACCACCGTGTAGGGGATGAACCAATCACAAGATGAATATATAGCCAATCACCGGGAGAATGCCAAAGACAAGAGACAATCGATTTTCTCCCGAGGTTCACGTGCTTGCCAACATGCTACGTCCTCGTTGTGTCGACCAACACTTGGTGGTTCGGTGGCTAAGAGGTGTTTCACAAACCTCGTACACACGATAGGACACCACAAGAACCGACCCACAAGTGAGGTAACTCAATGACACGAGCAATTTACTAGAGTTACCTTTCGGCACTCCGCCGGGGAAGGTACAACTCCCCTTATAATCACCGGAGATGGCCACGAACAATCACCAACTCGTGCCAATCCTCCACCGCTGCTCCAACCGTCTAGGTGGTGGCAACCACCAAGAGAAACAAGCGAAATCTGTAGCGCAACATGAATGCCAAGTGCCTCTAGATGCAATCACTCAAGCAATGCACTTGGATTCTCTCCTAATCTCACAATGATGATGGATCAATGATGGAGATGAGTGGGAGTACTTTGGCTAAGCTCACAAGGTTGCTATGTCAATGAAATGTGCAAGAGAGTGAGCTTGAGCCGGCCATGGGGCTTAAATAGAAGCCCCCACGAAATAGAGCCATTATACCCCTTCACTGGGCATAACGCGGGCTGACCAGACGTTGCAGTCCAACTGACCGGACGCAGCACCGTACGCTCCGGTCGTGAATAACGGACACATCCGGTCGGCATACCGGACGTGTCCGGTAGCCCCCAGACTGCCACATGTCCAGTTCAAACCATCATAGCCGTTGCTACTTGATCTGCCGACGACCGGACGCTCACACCGGACGCACAAACACAAATGACCGGACGCTGAGCCGCAGTGTCCGATTGAGTACAGTAAGCATCCACCGACGACCGGACGCGTCCGGTCATACCAAACCGGACCCTGCTAGTGTCCGATCGACTGATCTGCCGAGCACTGTGTTAGCTAATTCACACCGGACGCGTCCGGTGTGGCGACCGGACGCGTCCGGTCGCTGAGTACGTCGCCAAATACCGGACGTGTCCGGTCACCATACCGGACACGTCCGGTAGCTCTGAAACCAGTGTGACTAACTCCTTTTCAACTCTATCTTCTTCACCCTTGCTTAAATGTGACAACCACCAAGTGTATCACCATGTGTACATGTGTTAGCATATTTTCACAAACGTTGTCAAGGGTGTTAGCACTCCACTAGATCCTAAATGCATATGCAATGAATTAGAGCATCTAGTGGCACTTTGATAACTGCATTTCGATACGAGTTTTACTCCTCTTAATAATACATCTATCTATCCTAAATGTGATCATACTCACTAAGTGTCTTGATCACTAAAACAAAATGGCTCCTACAATTTTACCTTTGCCTTGAGCCTTTTGTTTTTCTCTTTCTTCTTTTCCAAGTTTAAGCATTTGACCATCACCATGCCATCGCCATTGTCATGATCTTCGATATTGCTTCATCACTTGGAGTAGTGCTACCTATCTCATAATCACTTTGATAAACTAGGTTAGCACTTAGGGTTTCATCAATTAACCAAAACCAAACTAGAGCTTTCACCCGGCCCGGCCGGCGGCGACCGTGGCGTGCGCGCACGTGTGGCACGCCTTTGTCCTTTTCTCAGCTTCTCAATTCAGATGAATAATTTCCAACCATATAAGCTGAGTCAATGTTCAGTCAAAACCCCGTATGGTATTAAACCATGCAACGCTTAATGTTACACACCATAGAGTTTTATTTGATTCATTAAATATTATATGGGCCAAGCCCATATTATTTCCAATAGCAGGGGCCCCAACGAGTGACGATGGTCTCTCATTGTTTAAAGTGGGGTATGTAAGTTTCAAAAATGGGGAAAATGAGCGCTAAGAAGGTAAAGTGTGTCGCGACTGCTGAGCCTATATAGATGGTTCGATGTGTCCAAATAGAAATAGGGCAGCCAGAATTGCTCAAAAGAAGATGGTCTACACCTTATCTATCTATCTCCGATCCTACTATTAAAGTCATTAGACTTTCTTCATGAGTCATAGTTACCTTATCTCTAACATGCAAGCCCAACATATCGAAGCACATTCCATATATCCACACATGCACGCCGTTGTCCGTCACATCCACCGTTAGCGGCAGTAGCGGAGCTGGTGAATCTCGACGTCTAAAGCCACTATCTAAATGCCTATACTACCTAAGGCCCTATCTGGGATAGCTTATCACCTCCAAATCCACCTAGATCCACCATGGATATGAGATCTCACAAAGTGTTTGGTATAGCTCCAGCCTCCCCTCTATCTCACTGCCACCTGGGGCCCGTGTGTCAGCTCTTAGTCCTCTTCCTCCCTTTTACGGTTTGGTGCATCACATCCTCTTTCCTCCCCTTCGCATCTCACACTTAGAAGGACATGGAGCACAGTGGCATGGGACCGGGCGGGTAGTGTCTGTGTGGCCGGTGGTGGGTCAGCTTCCCATGCATAGGTCGGAGAGTGCTGCGGGAGGGGGGGGGCAACTCCCGCTCAGAAGTCAGGGTGCACGATGCCAGGGCAAGCACATCGAAGGAGCTGGCCATGCTTCATGGTTGTGGTTGGTTGGACGGTGCATGTGAGCAAAATTGAGCGAGAAAGAGAAAGAAAAAACAAACCATTATTTTTGTGTAACGAGTGGCAGTGGTGGGTAATTTCACGAACTCTACCGATCTTGCGTTTAGTGGAGCACCCCACCAATTTGGTGGATCTTGGGACAGATTCATGGTTTTGATGGAGAAGATCCATAGTGGAGCTGCTGGAGCATGAAGTGTTAAAAAATTGAATTTGGATCTGTTTTTGTTGATCTGGAGCTGGTGAAGCTCTGCCAAACAGGACCTAAACCCAACCCACATGGCAATAGTTCATAAAAGTGAGAGATAAAATGTGTAATTAAGCCCAGATCTTAATTTCACGCACTAGTAGAGAAAAGCAGCTTTAGTCCTGGTTCACTGGGAAATCAAGACTAAAGGTCTCCATTTTTAGTTTTTGTTCCTACAACCGAGACTAAAGTTGTTTATTGGGTGAAGAAAGGTGCGTATATAGAGATTTGAACTCAAGACCTCCCACTTTAGCCCATGCACACATTGTCATCTCAACTCCACCATACATCTGACTTAGATAAGATATGCTGTCCTTTTAAATTCACTCTGTCGGTAACTTTCGTCCGGGTTTCAAACACAAACCAAGACTAAAGGAACCTTTAGTCAAGGTTTGTGTTCGAAACATGGCACTTTTAGTCCAGGTTTGTGTCTCAAACCGGGACTAAAGCTTTCCGCACTGACACGCCTTGGTTTTCGTTATAACCAGGACTAAAGGGTGGAATTGGTCCGAGTCCTTCTTTTAGTCACGGTTGCAATTTTATACCGAGACTAAATACTTTTTGACCATGAATGAAAGGTCGTTTCTCTACTAGTGATACTTATTTTTGGATGACAAACTTGGTAAAAAAATAATACAAAATTACATGAGATGGTGTTAGAGACACGGTGGAGAAAAATGTACTCACCGGAACTCTCCCATTGGGCACCGGACCTTAGGCTCTTCAACGGTCGACAATGGTCGTCTAATGGCTAGCTAGTCTGGGACAGGCACCGGAGCTCTCTTTTGCTCGCTCCTTTTGTGCAGTTCTAGTCATCCAATGGCTAGTTTTTGAGTTTGCGGCTATATATACCTCTTTGCCTGGTCGTACAAAGTGTGCTAGAGTGTATCGAAGTTGTGAAAGAATTGAGGTTTATATCAAGTGTTTTAGCCACCAAAAGTGTTTAACAAAATATTAGATGATTAGCACTATCACAGAAATTAAAAGACGATCACTGCAGTGGTGATAAAAAGATGGAAAATATTTGGTTGTCAAGATTCGAACTTGAGACCTCAACGTTCTCAAGACCTCAACACATGTGACTATATGGTTGACGTTATTCTTTTAACTACACATTTTTAAATCTTATATCTATATTTGACACTCTAAACAATCTTAAATGAAAAAGTTGTTATCTATAAAGTTGTAGATCTCGTCGAATACTGTAACTTTGATGTTAACTTTGTCTCCATTAGACATTGTTAATTGTGTAAATTATGATATGAGAACTTATACTGAATATTTAGACTTATAAATCATCTGTAATTAAAAAGTTGACAGCTACAAAGTTTTAGATCCCTTTAAAAATCTACAATCTTGCTATCAAGTTAATCTTAATCCAATCTCATATGAAAAAAAGTTACCTTTTTTGTTGCAAAACAGCTACCGGTGTCCGAGAGTGATACTCTATAACTGTCGGTTCCAATACAACCAGCAGTGATCACACTCACTAAGTGTCTTGATCACTAAAATAAAATGGCTCCTACAATTTTACCTTTGCCTTGAGCCTTTTGTTTTTCTCTTTCTTCTTTTCCAAGTTTAAGCATTTGACCATCACCATGCCATCACCATTGTCATGATCTTCGACATTGCTTCATCACTTGGAGTAGTGCTACCTATCTCATAATCACTTTGATAAACTAGGTTAGCACTTAGGGTTTCATCAATTAACCAAAACCAAACTAGAGCTTTCAATCTCCCCCTTTTTGGTAATTGATGACAACCCTTTCACAAAGATATGAATTGAGATTTAATTGAATTCACATTGCTTGCCCAAGCATATTTACCATGTGTAAAAGAATATGGACAAGTTTCATGAACTCCAAATGGTAGTAATTGCTCCCTCTACATATGTGCTAAGAGTTTGGATTGTAGCTTGCACATATGCTTAGATAGAAAATATAGGAGTCAATTTCTACCAAATGATGCTAAGGTATAAGAGATGGACCTTTGAAGCGTGGTACCAATCGGAGTGCACCAACATACCATCCTTAGCATCATTAGTGACTCGACATACACAAAAACTAGAATACCCCATGAGATCAACATTACATGCAAGGGTCTAGTTTCCATAGAATGAACATAAGTCTAGTTACTTTAGCCTAAGCATGCTAGTTTTTCATTTCATCATTCAAACCTATAACTAGCATACACCACACAAGCATGGATATTGAAATTAAGAACTTGTACCATGCAAGCAAATATATGAAATGTGCATTCAAATGCATCATACAAGTTTATGAGCTTGCTCCCCCTACTTATCATATCTCTCCCCTATCACTCATATCTTTGTTTCTCTCCCCCTTTGTAAACAATTAGCACAAAAGGTGAGCTCAAATTATAGATAGGTTGGAGTGAAACCATATGAAATGAGGATCATTTTCCCAATTTGGTTCAATCTAGATTACTTGCAAAAGATATTTAACTCGGTTTGATCCAAGGACAAGCTTCTTCACACCTCCAAATAAGGGTTATCTTGTACCATGTTGAGTTAAACACTTATAGCTCATTTTCTAAATCAAATACTAGGTTTACAAGCCCACAAACATGTCATATGCTACCACTAGATCATTTCAAACATACAAGCAATAGTGGTACCATACAAGCATCAAATTCATTTGATTTTCATGAATGAGCCTAGGACATGATAGGAATGACTAGATGCACTAAACAAGTCATTAGCAATGGATGGATGACATGTCAATCAACTTTACCTTGCTTTGCTCGAAGGAGAGGCATGTCATATAGTGGGGGTGCATCAACACATATTGGAGAAGTCAAGTATGTTCAATTCATTCCTTAGCTTGCAAAACCTCTTCTAATCAAGTGGCTTGGTGAATATGTCGGCAAGTTGATCTTCGGTGCCCACACTCTCGATGCAAATGTCCCCTTTTTGTTGGTGATCTCTTATGAAGTGATGACGGACATCTATATGCTTTGTTCTTGAGTGTTGAACCGGGTTGTTGGTGAGCTTCATGGCACTTTCATTGTCATATAGCAATGGCACTTGCTTGAACTTGATTCCAAAATCACTCAAGGTAGCCTTCATCCAAAGTAATTGAGCACAACAACTACCAGCCGAAATGTACTCCGCTTCGGCGGTTGAAAGTGCTACACTATTTTGCTTCTTTGATGACCAAGACACAAGTGATCTTCCCAATAGTTGACATGTGCCTGATGTGCTCTTTCTCTCAACTTTGCATCCCACATAATCGGAATCCAAATATCCAATCAATTCAAATCTTGCTCCTTTGAGATACCATAATCCAACATGTTGTGTATGCTTCAAGTACCTCAATATTCTCTTAGTTGCCTTCAAATGACTTTCTCTTGGTGAGGCTTGAAATCTAGCACACATGCATACACTAAACATCACATCCGGTCTTGATGCGGTCACATAGAGTAGGCTTCCAATCATAGACCGATACATCTTTTGATCTACCATGTTGCCATTAGCATCACTATCTAAGCTTCCACTTGTCCCCATTAGTGTACTAATAGCTTTACTCTCATCCATGTCAAACTTCTTGAGCATGTCCTTGATATACTTGCCTTGACTCACAAATGTGCCATTCTTCATTTGCTTGATTTGAAGACCAAGGAAGTAACTAAGTTCTCCAATCATAGACATCTCAAACTCACTTGCCATCATCTTGCCAAACTCCTCACAAAATTCTTGATTTGTTGATCCAAAGATGATATCATCAACATAGATTTGCATTACAAACAAGTCATTTCCAAGCTTCTTGGTGAAGAGAGTAGTGTCAACCTTTCCCATCTTGAATCCCTTAGAGAGTAGGAAATCCCTCAATCTCTCATACCATGCTCTAGGTGTTTGTTTCAATCCATACAAAGCCTTTCTCAACTTGAACACATGGTTGGGTTTCTTTTCAACCTCAAAACTGGGAGGTTGCTCAACATACACAAGCTCATTGATGTACCTATTGAGAAATGCACTTTTCACATCCATTTGGTACAACTTGATATTGTTGGCACAAGCATAAGCTAGCAAGATCCTAATTGCTTCCAATCTTGCAACTAGGGCATATGTTTCTCCAAAGTCAAGACCTTCAACTTGAGAGTAACCTTGATCCACTAATCTTGCTTTGTTCCTTATTACTATCCCATCTTGATCTTGCTTGTTCTGAAAGACCCACTTGGTTCCAATCACATTATGATCCTTAGGCCTCTCAACTAACTCCCATACTTGGTTTCTTGTGAAGTTATTTAGCTCTTCATGCATAGCATTGATCCAATCAACATCCCTCAAAGCTTCATCTATCTTCTTAGGTTCAATGGATGACACAAATGAGAAATGCTCATAAAATGAAGCCAATCTTGATCTTGTTTGCACACCTCTTGAAATATCACCAATGATAGTATCCAATGGATGATCTCTTGCAATATTGGTTGGTTGAAGCACTTGCACTTGATTGCTAGCATTTGATTGATCACTTGGTTGAGATGATGAACTAGCCATTTGTTGATCTTGCACATTGCCATTACTAGTGCTTGCTTGGATTTGATCATGAGAACCACTAGCTTGCATATTTGAGTTAGAGAGCACTTGGTTCTTGTCATCTTCAACATCAATCACCTCTCTAGGCCTTATATCACCAATGTCCATGTTCTTCATTGCATTGACCAATTGAGTGCCTCTTACATCATCTAGATTCTCATCTTCCTCTTGGGAACTATTTGTTTCATCAAATTCCACATCATGAACCTCCTCAAGAGTACCACTAGCCAAATTCCAAACTCTATAAGCCTTGCTAGTAGTGGAGTAACCAAGCAAGAAACCTTCATCACATTTCTTTTCAAACTTGCTCAATCTAGTGCCTTTCTTCAATATATAGCATTTACAACCAAAAACCCGAAAGTATGCTATGTTTGGCTTTCTTCTATTCAATAGCTCATAAGGTGTCTTCTCCATCATGGGATGACAATAGAGTCGGTTGCTATAGTAGCAAGCCGTGTTGATTGCTTCGGCCCAAAATGAATGACTCATATTGTACTCACTCAACATTGATCTTGCCATATCAATTAAGGTTCTATTCTTTCTTTCAACTAGCCCATTTGATTGAGGGGTATACTTGGCCGAGAATTGATGTCTAATTCCAAATTCATCGCATAACATATCAATTCTAGTGTTCTTGAATTCACTACCATTGTCACTTCTAACTTTCTTGATTGTTGTTTCAAACTCATTGTGAATGCCTTTGACAAATGATTTGAATATTGCAAACACATCACTCTTGTCAACAAGAAAGAACACCCATGTGTATCTAGTGAAATCATCCACAATCACAAATCCATATTTGTTTCCACCAATGCTAGTGTATGTGGTTGGTCCAAACAAGTCTATGTGCATCAACTCAAATGCCTTAGATGTGCTCATCATGCTCTTCTTAGGATGTGTATTACCAACTTGCTTTCCGGCTTGACATGCACTACATAGCTTATCCTTCTCAAATGTGACATCTTTCAAGCCTCTAACTAAGTCATGCTTAATCAACTTGTTCAATTGTTTCATTCCAACATGACCAAGCCTTCTATGCCATAACCAACCCATGCTAGACTTAGTGATCAAACATGTTGACAATTGAGCTTCTCTAGCATTGAAATCAACTAAGTATAAATTCTCATATCTAAATCCTTTGAATATCAAGTTAGAGCCA
The DNA here is from genome assembly GCF_019320115.1 of Miscanthus floridulus. NCBI lineage: Eukaryota > Viridiplantae > Streptophyta > Magnoliopsida > Poales > Poaceae > Miscanthus > Miscanthus floridulus. The sequence continues at coordinate 25,246,646 of NC_089593.1, read as the reverse complement.
TCTACACTTATGATCTCTACATCATCCACACCAAATATGCACTTGAAACCAAGATCACACAATTGAGCTACCGACAATAAGTTGAAGTTCAAGCTCTCTACTAGTAGCACATTGGAAATGCTCAAGTAATTGGATATTGCAATCTTACCAAGCCCTTTGACCTTGCCTTTGCCATTGTCACCAAATGTGATACTATCAATCCCATTGCTCTTGCTTTCATTGATTGAATTGAACATTCTTGAATCACCGGTCATGTGTTGTGTGCACCCACTACCAAGCACCCAATGCCTTCCTCTGGCTTTATAATTTACCTACAAAAGAAGATCAATTCTTTTTAGGTACCCAAACTTGCTTGGGTCCTTGAAGGTTAGTTACCAAGGTCTTTGGTACCCAAATGACCTTCTTCTTTGGGCCCATAATTGGTGTACCAATGAACCTAGCCTTCACACCATTGGCACCCTTAAAAAGCATGTAACAAGAATCAAATTTAATTGAGGATACATTAGGTAGCTTATTCTTGTTAATCTTGCAATTTTTCTCTATATGCCCAACTTGCTTGCATCTATTGCAAAACCGACCATTGCCCTTCACAAAGCTAACTTTGGGAGTGACAAAGGCCGTCTTGCCTTTCTTGGGGGTATAGCCTAATCCCTCTTTGTTGAGAGAAAATCTTTGGCTACCCAAGCACTTTAGCAAGCGGGCATCTCCACCATAGGCATTGCCTAAGGCACGAGTGAGCTCATTCACCTCCTTCTTGAGGGTTTCATTTTACACCATTAGTGATGTATCATTCATAGGTGGAGTGGTAATGGTTGTGCTACAAGAAGTGTTAGTAGGAGCAACAATAATGGATTCATGAAAAGATTCATCAATAAGATCACATGTTAGTCCCACATCACATGTTACTATCACTTGCTCCTTCTTGACTTGCTCAATGAGAGAGGAGTGAGCCTTTTTAAGCTTAGAGTGAGCTTTGCCAAGCTTCTCATGGGCATCCATTAGCCCCTCATGAGTGGCATTGAGCTCATCAAAGGATTGTTCAAGAAATTTGACTTTCTTGTTCAATTCTTTGCACTCTTTTCTCTTCATCTCAAAGCAAGTGTGCACTTGCTCGCACATGTCCATAAGCTCCTCCTTTGAGTACTCCTCATCATCATCATCATCACTCCTACAAGCATCACTTTCACATTCATCATCACTCACATCATATTTTACCTTGGTAGGCTTTGCTATGAGGCATGTTGATGGAGTGTCGAAGATGGAGGGCTTGTTGTTGATGGCGATGCTTGCTAGTGCTCTCTTGATAGACTTCTTGCCATCATCACTAGAGTCATCACTATCCGATGAGCCATCACTATCCCATGTGACCACATAGCCTCCACCCTTCTTCTTCTTTTGAAAGGTCATTCTCTTCTCCTTCTTCTCCTTCTTTTCTTTCTTGTCCTTCTTGTGTTTGTTCTTCTCATCTTCATCATTGTCACTATTGTAAGGACAATTTGCTACAACATGATCGGGGCTCTTGCAATTGTAGCATCTTCTCACATATTCTTTGCTCTTTGTGTGATCTCTTCTCTTTCTTGCTCCATAGCCCTTCTTCTTTATGAACTTGCCCATCTTGCGCACAAAGAGAGCCATAGCCTCATCATCAATATCACTTAGACCCTCATCATCACTTGATTCTTTCTTGGACTTGCCCTTGTTTTTGTATGATGATGCACTAGCCTTGAATGCTATGCTTTTCTTCTTCTTGTCTTCTTCTTCCTTCTTATCATCCTTGTCATCCCCTTCCCTTTCCACACGGTATGTCTCTTGTGTCATGACATCACCTAGTACTTGGTTAGGGGTGATATCCTTTAATCCTCCTCTTATGATAAGCAATCTCAACATCTCAAACCTTGGAGGTAGGCACATTAAGAATCAATGAGAGACATCATCATCCTTGATCTTCTCTCCCAAAGCCTTCAAGTCATTGACAATCAAACATCTCCGGAATGCTCTCATCATCCTTCATCTTGAAGCTTGTCAACTTGTCCTTGAGAATATACAACTTGGCACTCTTCACCGCCGGTGTGCCCTCATATATTTCCTCCAATTTCCTCCACACTTCATTTGCTCTTTCACAATCCTTGATTTGCTCAAACACCTTTGGATCAATGGCATTGTATAAGGTGTTGAGAGCCATTGTATTGCATTGCTTGTTGGACTTATCTTGGTTGGTGGGATTGTCGGGATCAATGATAGCATAATCATTCTCGGTTACATCCCATACTTGATCATTGATTGAACTAAGATACACCCTTATCTTTCTCTTCCAATAACCATAGCTTGTGCCATCAAAAAAGGTGGTTTGCCCCCCACATGGTTGAACACAACTTGAGCCATAATTTGACACCGAGGTTGTTAAGCCTTTAATCACACAGTGACCATGGCTCCGATACCACTTGAAAGGTCCTAATATGACTAGATGGGGGTGAATAGCCTATTTAAAAATCTACAAATCAACTAGAGCAATTTGATTAGTATGACAAATAGCGTAATGCAAACTTGCTCTAGCTCTACAAGGGTTGCAAGCCACCTATCAACAATTCTAGTTGCAATGATTACTTAGGTACACAAACTTGCTATGTAACTACTCACTAAGAGCACTCAATTCTAATTACACTAAAGAGCTTGTATCAACTAGTTTGCAAGAATGTAAATAAGTGAGTAGGGTGATTATACCGCCGTGTAGGGGATGAACCAATCACAAGATGAATATATAGCCAATCACCGGGAGAATGCCAAAGACAAGAGACAATCGATTTTCTCCCGAGGTTCACGTGCTTGCCAACACGCTACGTCCCCGTTGTGTCGACCAACACTTGGCGGTTCGGCGGCTAAGAGGTGTTTCACAAACCTCGTCCACACAATAGGACATCGCAAGAACCGACCCACAAGTGAGGTAACTCAATGACACGAGCAATTTACTAGAGTTACCTTTCGGCACTCCGCCGGGGAAGGTACAACTCCTCTTACAATCACCGGAGATGGCCATGAACAATCACCAACTCATGCCAATCCTCCACCGCTGCTCCAACTATCTAGGTGGTGGCAACCACCAAGAGAAACAAGCGAAATCCGCAGCGCAACACGAATGCCAAGTGCCTCTAGATGCAATCACTCAAGCAATGCACTTGGATTCTCTCCCAATCTCACAATGATGCTGAATCAATGATGGAGATGAGTGGGAGTACTTTGGCTAAGCTCACAAGGTTTCTATGTCAATGAAAATGTGCAAGAGAGTGAGCTTGAGCCGGCCATGGGGCTTAAATAGAAGCCCCCACGAAATAGAGCCATTATACCCCTTCACTGGGCATAACGCGGGCTGACCGGACGTTGTAGTCCAACTGACCGGACGCAGCACCGGACGCTCCGGTCGTGAATACCGGACGCGTCCGGTCGGCATACCGGACATGTCCGGTAGCCCCCAGACTGCCACGTGTCCAGTTCAAACCATCATAGTCGTTGCTACTTGATCTGCCGACGACTGGACGCTCACACCGGACGCACAGACACAAATGACCGGATGCTGAGCCGCAGCGTCCGGTGGAGTACAGTAAGCATCCACCGACGACCGGACGCGTCCGGTCATACCGGACCGGACACTGCCAGCGTCCGATCGACTGATCTGCCGAGCACTGTGTTAGCTAATTCGTCGCTGAGTACGTCACCAAATATCGGACGTGTCCGGTCACCATACCGGACGCGTCCGGTAGCTCTGAAACCAGCGCGACTAATTCCTTTTCAACTCTATCTTCTTCACCCTTGCTTAAATATGCCAACCACCAAGTGTATCACCATGTGTACATGTGTTAGCATATTTTCACAAACGTTGTCAAGGGTGTTAGCACTCCACTAGATCCTAAATGCATATGCAATGAATTAGAGCATCTAGTGACACTTTGATAACCGCATTTTGATACGAGTTTTACTCCTCTTAATAGTACGGCTATCTATCCTAAATGTGATCATACTCACTAAGTGTCTTGATCACTAAAACAAAATGGCTCCTACAATTTTACCTTTGCCTTGAGCCTTTTGTTTTTTCTCTTTCTTCTTTTCCAAGTTTAAGCATTTGACCATCACCATGTCATCGCCATTGTCATGATCTTCGACATTGCTTCATCACTTGGAGTAGTGCTACCTATCTCATAATTACTTTGATAAACTAGGTTAGCACTTAGGGTTTCATCAATCAACCAAAACCAAACTAGAGCTTTCACCCGGCCCGGCCGGCGGCGACCGCGGCGCGCGCGCGCGTGCGGCACGCCTTTGTCCTTTTCTCAGCTTCTCAATTTAGATGAATAATTTCCAACCATATAAGCTGAGTCAATGTTCAGTCAAAACCCCGTATGATATTAAACCATGCAACGCTTAATGTTACACACCATAGAGTTTTATTTGATTCATTAAATATTATATGGGCCACGCCCATATTATATCCAACAGCAGGGGCCCCAACGAGTGACGATGGTCTCTCATGGTTTAAAGTGGGGTATGTAAGTTTCAAAAATGGGGAAAACGAGCGCTAAGAAGGTAAAGTGTGTCGCGGCTGCTGAGCCTATACAGATGGTTCGATGCGTCCAAATAGAAATAGGGCGGCCAGATGCTCGCAACGCAGCATTATCGTAATTCAAATTCAGAATTGCTCAAAAGAAGATGGTCTACACCTTATCTATCTATCTCTGATCCTACTATTAAAGTCATTAGACTTTCTTCACGAGTCATAGTTACCTTATCTCTAACATGCAAGCCCAACATATCGAAGCACATTCCGTATATCCACACATGCACGCCGTTGTCCGTCACATCCACCGTTAGCGGCAGTAGCGGAGCTGGTGAATCTCGACGTCTAAAGCCACTATCTAAATGCCTATACTACCTAAGGCCCTATCTGGGATAGCTTATCACCTCCAAATCCACCTAGATCCACCATGGATATGAGATCTCACAAAGTGTTTGGTATAGCTCCAGCCTCCCCTCTATCTCACTGCCACCTGGGGCCCGTGTGTCAGCTCTTAGTCCTCTTCCTCCCTTCTATGGTTTGGTGCATCACATCCTCTTTCCTCCCCTTCGCATCTCACACTTAGAAGGACGTGGAGCACAGTGGCATGGGACCGGGCGGGCAGTGTCTGTGTGGCTGATGGTGGGTCAGCTTCCCATGCATAGGTCGGAGATTGCTGCGGGAGGGGGGGGGCAACTCCCGCTCAGAAGTCAGGGTGCACGACGCCAGGGCAAGCACATCGAAGGAGCCGGCCATGCTTCATGGTTGTGGTTGGTTGGACGGCGCATGTGAGCAAAATTGAGCGAGAAAGAGAAAGAAAAAACAAACCATTATTTTTGTGTAACGAGTGGTAGTGGTGGGTAATTTCGCGAACTCTACCGATCTTGCGTTTAGTGGAGCACCCCACCAATTTGGTGGATCTTGGGACAGATTCATGGTTTTGGTGGAGAAGATCCATAGTGGAGCTGCTGGAGCATGAAGTGTTAAAAAATTGAATTTGGATCTGTTTTTGTTGATCTGGAGCTGGTGATGCTCTGCCAAACAGGACCTAAACCCAACCCACATGGCAATAGTTCATAAAAGTGAGAGATAAAATGCGTAATTTAGCCCAGATATTAATTTCACGCACTAGTAGAGAAAAGCAGCTTTAGTCCCGGTTCACCGGGAAATCAAGACTAAAGGTCTCCATTTTTAGTTTATGTTCCTACAACTGGGACTAAAGTTGTTTATTGGGTGAAGAAAGGTGTGTATATAGAGATTTGAATTCAAGACCTCCCACTTTAGCCCATGCACACATTGTCATCTCAACTCCACCATACATCTGACTTAGATAAGATATGTTGTCCTTTTAAATTCACTCTGTCGGTAACTTTCGTCCGGGTTTAAAACACAAACCAAGACTAAAGGAACCTTTAGTCAAGGTTTGTGTCCGAAACATGGCACTTTTAGTCCAGGTTCGTGTCTCAAACCGGGACTAAAGCTTTCCGCACTGACACGCCTTGGTTTTCGTTATAACCAGGACTAAAGGGTGGAATTGGTCCGAGTCCTTCTTTTAGTCACGGTTGCAATTTTATACCGAGACTAAATACTTTTTGACCATGAATGAAAGGTCGTTTCTCTACTAGTGATACTTATTTTTGGATGACAAACTTGGTAAAAAAATAATACAAAATTACATGAGATGTTGTTAGAGACACGGTGGAGAAAAATGTACTCACCGGAACTCTCCATTGGGCACCGGACCTTAGGCTCTTCAACGGTCGACAACGGTCGTCTAATGGCTAGCTAGTCTGGGACAGGCACCGGAGCCCTCTTTTGCTCGCTCCTTTTGTGCAGTTCTAGTCATCCAATGGCTAGTTTTTGAGTTTGCGGCTATATATACCTCTTTGCCTGGTCGTACAAAGTGTGCTAGAGTGTATCGAAGTTGTGAAAGAATTGAGGTTTATATCAAGTGTTTTAGCCACCAAAAGTGTTTAACAAAATATTAGATGATTAGCACTATCACAGAAATTAAAAGACGATCACTGCAGTGGTGATAAAAAGATGGAAAATATTTGGTTGTCAAGATTCGAACTTGAGACCTCAACGTTCTCAAGACCTCAACACATGTGACTATATGGTTGACGTTATTCTTTTAACTATACATTTTTAAATCTTATATCTATATTTGACACTCTAAACAATCTTAAATGAAAAAGTTGTTATCTATAAAGTTGTAGATCTCGTCGAATACTGTAACTTTGATGTTAACTTTGTCTCCATTCGACATTGTTAATTGTGTAAATTATGATATGAGAACTTATACTGAATATTTAGACTTATAAATCATCTGTAATTAAAAAGTTGACAGCTACAAAGTTTTAGATCCCTTTAAAAATCTACAATCTTGCTATCAAGTTAATCTTAATCCAATCTCATATGAAAAAAGTTATCTTTTTTGTTGCAAAACAGCTACTGGTGTCCGAGAGTGATACTCTATAACTGTCGGTTCCAATACAACCAGCAGTGACGGGCTGATAGTGAATATTAGTTTTGTAGCTTTATGCTTTTTGAAGTGTTTAGGCTACTTTAGATCACAAATAGCACTTGCTCTAGGCTTAGGCTTAGTGTCTAGTGAGGTTTTGCATACCTCCTTACTACCGATGCTTGCGTGTACCAAATAGTCTGAGGGGTTTGTAACCTTACAAGATCACGCCAACCACGTTTCCGGGATTTTAGATAGGCTCCACTACCATTTAAATAGGCTCCACCGGCAAGTTGCATTGCATTTCAGCATCAAAGACTCCTCCATCTTGTGTCAACTAAGTAAAATATATGCTCCATCCTACGTTTTTCTCTTTGAATTGCTCCGTCTTACGTTAGATAGAAAATCCAGTAATTAATCTGCCTTTCTTCTGCTCTGCATATATACCACGATGCATATCTAATGGTTGAGATCAGAAGGACATGTGCCATTGAGGGTAAAGTTTACTTTCTCATTAATCTGATAGTGATAGCGGTACCGGTACTCTGGGCCACTCTTAATTTTGCGTACTGCTGCTGCTGCTGCTGCAAGCGTGGCATCTGATCCTATGGAGTTTGTCGGCGACCTCCTTCATGGTTGGCCTCTCATCGGCGACCATGCTGAGGCACCGCATCAGCAGCTCCGTGGCCTCGTCCAGCACCTCCGCTCCGACCTCCTCCATGACCTGCGGGTCCATGATCTCCCGTGCCGTCCCGCCTGCGCCGCCGTGATGAAGCAGAAAGCGAGGCCGCCTTCCTCTTCCTCTTCCTCGTCCTCCACCGGGACGAACGCCTTCCTCCCGGTGAGGAGCTCCAGCACGACCACCGCGAAGCTGTACACGTCGCTCTTGCTGGTGAGCTGGCTCGTCAGCAGGTACTCCGGGTCCAGGTACCCGAGGGTGCCCTGGACCAGCGTGGCCACCGCCGCCTCGCCCGCCGGGGCCAGCCTCGACGCGCCGAAGTCGGACACCTTCGCCGCGAGGCCGCCGTCGAGGAGGATGTTTGCGGACTTGACGTCGCGGTGGAGGATCGGCGGCGACGCCGACGAGTGCATGTACGCGAGCGCGTCCGCGGACTCGGCCGCGATGCGGAGGAGCGCGCCGGGTGGCAGCTGCACCTTGGCCTCGCCGCCGCCGTGGATGTAGCCGTGGAGGCTGCCGTTGGGGACGTACTCATAGACCAGAATGGGCACCTCGACCTCGAGGCAGCAGCCGAGCAGCTTGACCACGTTCCGGTGGTTGATCTGGGAGAGGATCAGCATCTCCCTGGCGAACTCCTTCACCTGCTTCGCGTCGACCACGCCCTCGACCTCATCACGGCCACGGCGGAGCCGTCGTCGAGGACGCCCTTGTACACGAAGCCGTCGGTGGCCCTGCCGATCTCCTCCTCGGAGAAGATCCTGAACGCCAAGCCGGAGCTGGCCAGCGAGCCCAGCTGCTGCTGCGGGAGGACGCCGCCGTTCTGCTCGAAGAACCGCTGCTTCGCCTGGAGCAGCCGCCGCTTCTGAACCCACAGGTGCGACGAGAAGTCGCCAGAAGCAGCAGCAACACGCCCGCACTGACACCGGTCACGATCTTCAGTGGCAAATCGAATCTGTTGTCGTCGTCTCGTCGGCAGCCGTCGTCCTGCACAGTGGCGTTCCCACTGGACCCCTTGGGGCACGTGCAGAGGAAGCTGCCCGGCGTGTTGACGCACACGCCGTAGCACGGGAACTCGTCCCCGTGCCGGCACTCGTCGACGTCCGTGCAGCCGTCGGTCACGTACGGGTTGCCCTGGTACCCGGCGGTGCAGTTGCAGACGTACCCGGGGCCGTTGCTGGACTCGAGGCAGACGCTGTGCGCGCTGCGGCACGCGTACGTGTCGCCGTCCAGCGCCGCTGCGGCCCAGCTCGGGGCGTCCCTGATGGCCCAGTCCAGGACGACGGGCACGGCGAAGTCGCCGGTGCGGTTGAAGTGCGAGCCGGCGAGCCAGAACCACATCGCGTCCACCATGAACGCGTAGGAGCAGGCGGTGGAGTTGGCCAGGAACGTCGCCTCCCGGTCTCGCCCCCAGCCGCCGCGGCGCCGGCGGCCGAAGCTGCCGAGGTAGGGGCGGTAGGAGTTGAGGCCGAGCGGGATGTTGCTCTGGCAGCAGCCGTCGTCGCCGCGGCACGAGAAAATGGTGATTCTGCCATTACGAAAACTGGGCTTCGCAATTTTGCCATCCCGCAAATGGGATTCGCCCGTTTGCCATTCTCAAACGATACACACCTGCAAATATGCCCTGTGGAGGATTTGTTGCCAAATTAATTTTTTTTTTACCATGGCAAACTTGCCTACCCGTTTTGCCCCTCCCTGATGCATCACGGATGCCTTCTCTTCATTCACGGGAGACTCACGGTCGTTCCGCACGGGATACAGACGACGCCGCTAGGTCAAGCGAGGGAGAGAGGGAACGGATCCCCGCCGCCGCCAGCACCGCCGCCTCCGACGCCGCCGTCGACGGTCGACTGCAGGGCACCTCCTGGGTTTCCTCGAAGCCAGCCAGGCGTCCCGGCTCTGCCGGCCGACGCCGGTGCTGCTCCAAGTGGTGGATGGAGAACTGGCCAGATCTCTTCCAAGGGTACGTATTCTTGCTTTGCTGGTAATCTAACTGTGCCCAAGCGTGTAGATGAGACTCGACAAGTGTAGATGTGGTGGTAATCTAACTATGCCACCTTTTTATTTCTTTACTAGGCTTGATGGGGAGCCTGACCTTAGCTTAGCACTAGTAGAACCTCTTGTTGATTGGGATAGCCTACGCATCGAGGACAATCGAGATGAAGAGGGAAGAATTGAGATTGTTGATGATGAGGTGATGTATGAGCTGTTGGGGTTTAGGGCTGACGATGAGGAGGCTGATAAGGCAAGAAAGGCAGCCAGTAAAGCTAGCAGTCAACAGAACGCCGATACTTGTCAGAGGACTGAAGAAATTGATACAACTGGAGCAGTCATTGAAGTTGATGACTATTTACCAGGGGAGAGGACTGTGGTGCACGATCCAAATCGGCCCAATATGGATCTTGGCACAGTTTATTCTAACATGAAGGAGTTTAGATTGGCGGTGAGACAATTTGCTATAAATAAAGAGTTTGAACTACGCGTTGTCAAAACAGATCCTGAAAGATATATTGGAGGTTGCAAGGGGGGAGAAGATTGTCCTTGGCATCTTGTTGGGCGTAGACAGCCTGATGGGTGCACCGTTATGGTACTAACTTTCATTTTGCGTTCCATTAATTTTTTTCCTTCAATAATTTTAAGGCTGCCAATGTTTTTTGCCCTTCTATATTAGTTGCCTTGACTAATTTTGTTGTTGTTGCAGGTGACAGTGGTTGTTGATAAGCATACATGTGAATCAAGTGCTAGGAGGAAGACTACCACACCAACCAGTGCTTGGGTTGCTTCAAAGGCAATACATCACCTTAGGAAGAAAACAGCTATGGGCCCTAAGGAACTGCAAAAAACTTTACAGGATGACCACAAGTGTATAATTCATTATGATACTATTTGTAGAGGTAGGCAAATTGCTTTGAGAGAATTGTATGGCAAATGGGAAGAGAGCTTTCAGCTGCTATTCAATTGGAGGGCAGAGGTCCTGAAGAGGTGTCCAGGTAGTGTTATTGAGATTGGCATCAAGGAGGTAGATGGCAATTTCTATTTCCATAGATTTTTTTGTGCATTGAAACCTTGCATTGAAGGTTTTTTAGAAGGATGCAGGCCATACCTTAGCATAGACTCTACTGCACTTAATGGTAGATGGAATGGTCATTTAGCTGCAGCTTGTGGTATAGATGGTCACAACTGGATGTACCCAGTTGCTTTTGGGTTCATTGATGGTGAGACAACAGATAACTGGACTTGGTTTATGACTCAGTTGCACAAGGCCATAGGAGATCTTCCTGTTTTAGCTATTTCGTCAGATGCGTGCAAAGGTCTAGAAAATGCAGTTAAGAATGTGTTTCCGCAGGCTGAACATAGGGAGTGCTTTAGACATCTAATGAACAATTTCATTAAAAGGTTTGGTGGTGATGTGTTCTCTAAGATGTATCCTGCAGCTAGAGCTTATAGAGAATCAGTTTTCAATTATTTTTACAAGTCAGTCATTGATGCTAGTCCTCAAGTGTTGGTTTGGATGGAGGCTCACCATTACAAGCTTTGGATGAGATCTGGCTTCAATCCTGAGATTAAATGTGATTATATCACTAATAACCTTGCTGAAGTGTTCAACAATTGGATCAGGGACTGGAAAGACCTTCCTGTTGTTGAGCTTGCAGACAAACTCAGAGAGATGATTATGGTGCTATGGGCAAAAAGGAGAAAAATTTCAGAAAGGCTTACTGGAAAGATCCTCCCAGCAGTGATACAACAGTTGAAAGCCAGAACTAGAGGACTTGGGCACTTGACTGTTATAGATGGTGGAAGTGCTGCAGCTGAAATTTGGGACACCACAAACACTCGCAGTAGACATGTTGTTAAGTCTTCTCTACATGACTGCATCTGTCTTGAGTGGCAGCATACTGGTAAGCCTTGCCAGCATGCTTTGGCTTTGATTACAAGTGTACAGTCTAGTAATGTACATATGGAGGACTTTGTGCATGAGTATTACTCTGTTGAGAGGTTCAGGGCAGCTTATAAGAGACTTATAGAGCCATTGCCTGATAGAACACAGTGGCCAGATGTTGATTTGCCTTTTGGGGTTAGGGCACCACTTGACAAGAGGACTGCTGGACGGTACAGAAAACTCAGGATCAAAAGCTTCCTTGAAGGTGGTGGTAGCAAAGGAAAGAAGGCAGCCAAGGAAGCAGCAAATGAGGCAGATAAACAAGCTGCAAATGAGGCAGAAAAGGGCAAGAAAAAAATGATTAGAGGCAAAAGAAAGTGCAAGGGATGTGGAGAATTAGGCCATGGTGAAACAAGCTACAAATGCCATCTTAATGGGACTAAGAAAAGGTAAGACCCAACTATATGTACTTGCTGCCATGACTTGTTTTGCTAACTAAATTAAATACTTTTTTGTCCAAACTTGCAGGAAAAGAAAGCCAAGAAAAAATACAACAAAGTATGGTGAGAATGCAAAAATCCCAACAAAGAGAGCAAAGAAGGGAGGGAAATCTCAGGATACTGCTACTGAACCAGCAGCCCCAAATGCTTTCCATGACCAAGAAATCGCACCACTAGCCCCAGATGATTTGCATGCTTTAGAAATTGAAGTACCAGCCCCAGATGCTTCTCTCCATGACCAAGAAATGCCTACACCAGCCCCAAATACACTCACCAGCCCCACAAGGCTCACAAGGGACCAGATCATACAGAACAGCTCCAATAGGGTTACAAGAGGGTATGCTACACATTAATTCTCATTCTTTTATACTTGTATACTGCTTTCATACAAGTGACTCATAGTGCTACTTTTATTGCAGCCAACTGCAAAACCTGCTAGCTGAAGGTGTCTCACCAGACAAGACAGTGCAAAAGAGGAGCCCACCAAAAAAACTCAAGCCAAGAAAACTGAAAACCAATTGAAGGTTTCGGTCTGGAATGTTATGTCCATCATGAAATTGTAACTTAAACTGTATCTGGACATGTATCTCCATCATGAGAATGGAGATCTCTATGAAAACGTATCTCTGGACATGTATCTATGTATCTGGACCTTATTTAATTTATTTGGACCTATGTTATTGTAACTTAAATGCTACCTATCTTGAATTTAACTGGACATGTACTTTGCTGGAATGTTATTGTGATCATGAAATTGTGTCAAAATTCTGTCCAAATTCTATTGAAAGCCGGCCGGGATGGGTTATTTTCCCAGAACAAGCTTTGCGCGGCAAAACTATGAAATGATGATCACCAAAACTGTGATGTCGTTAACGTTCAGAAATGAGGACAACAGAAATTCACTCTGGCTCTGCAGGTATTTTGGCTTGAATTGGACGGTCAACACGCTTCCGAATGTACCTGAGTTTACTGGTTCTGCTGATTACAAATAAGAATGCTGCGGTCATGAGGAATCCTTTTAACAGCAAGGGGGCAGCAGTATCAGTTCCTCGGCCAGAATTCCATCCTGGGATAATAGGTTGCACACTGATTGAAGCAAATCTCTGATCACCTTTATCATCCCTAGAATGGTATGAATGGAATTATTAAATAGCCTTATCAAAAGTGGATTCGAGTTTTACAGAATGAGGGCAATGTAGATAAGCTAGGCGTCTGAACCACATATACATGTGTCCTTGCCTTTAAATAGCATCCCCCCCCCCCACACACACACAAAAAAAAGGAGCAATCAGAGATTCGAAGAGCACCAAGTCTGTCCTTGTCGTCATGCACTAGGTACTAAAACAACTAGCTTGGCAGATCAATAAAAAGCAAATCATATTGACGTAATCAGTATAAGCCTAATTACATTTCATGACAAGAAAAACAACAATGTTATAGGTTTTAGTAACCTCTGGAGGTTAAAACAACAAAATTGCTGTTTTTTTTGAACGATGCAGGAGAGCTGCACGCAATTTAATCAAGAAAGCAAAAATAACTGAAGTTGGAGAAAACATCGATCAATCTCGTCAGATTGTTGATTGTAAATACAATATCCTTCCCTGAGCTATTAGAAAGTGCCAGCAATTCAAACCTGATAGATTCCAGAAAAACATCTTCATTTCATAGGACTTAGATGTCATTACAACATATTCTACAAATCAGTTACTAAACAGACCACCACCAGGAGTCGTACCCCACACTTCTAGAACACAGTTACTAAACAACTTCACTTGCTAATAAGCACTACCACACCTAAAAGAACTAGGACTGCAATTAGTAAACACAGCACCACCAACAGCTGCACCAGAACGATAAGCTTGT